>NW_022437059.1:449388-483597 GCF_009761245.1 Sapajus apella | reverse complement strand
CAATTCTCCTGCCTCAGCCTCCTGAGTAGCTGGGATTACAGGCACGCACCACCATGCCCAGCTAATTTTTTGTATTTTTAGTAGAGACGGGGTTTCACCATGTTGACCAGGATGGTCTCGATCTCTTGACCTCGTGATCCACCCGCCTCGGCCTCCCAAAGTGCTGGGATTACAGGCTTGAGCCACCGCGCCCGGCCCATAACTTACATTTTAACAATGTTTATAGTTGTTGCATGTTTTCATACATTCTCAACTGGGTCCACAGAACAGCCTCACGGGCTGGAAATTATTCCCCTGCTTTGCAGGTGAGGCGGACTTTCCTAAAACGAGGCTGTAAGTAACAGACCCAGGGCAGAACTGGGACCAGGTGGTCTGGTCCAAATCCTGGACATGATTCTCTGTCTTCTGCCACTTTGGCTGGAGGAAGTATGTGCAGAGGTGCTGAAGTGGGAAACAGCTGAGTGTGCTCTGACCTGCCGAGGGGCATGGGGAGTCACTAGAGGTATGACTGGAAAGGTGGGGAGACAGGAAGGGAGGAGTGGAGGTGGAGGCAGGGGCCTGGTGCTGGGATGGGGCCTGAGGGAGAGGCTTCTAGCTTCGTGATAGGACTTGAGGTCAAGGAGAGAAGGAAAGTATCAAGACCAGCAAAGAAAGAGTCAGAAGCACTGGACTTGGCAAGAAATAAGCCAAGCTAGGGTTGGATGGGCTCAGCAGAGTGATCAAACCAGGAGGGATTTCAGAGTTGTGCTAAGAACCATCAGTGTAGGGAGTATTTATGGACCATCTTTATTATTAGGCACCAGGTACTTGCATTATTTGGTTGAACCTATACAATAGCTCTATAAGGTAGATACTATTATTACCCCTATTTTATAGATGAGGAAACTGAAGCCCAGAAAGGTTAAATTATTCATTTAAGGCCAGGTTTCTCAACTTTGGCACTATTGAATTTTAGGCCAGATAATTATTTGTTGTCGGGAAGGCTCTTTGTACTCTGAGACAGTCTGCAACATTCCTAGCCTCTGCCGACTGATGCCAGCAGCACCTCCATCCCCAGTTATGACAATCAAAAGTACCTTCAGGCATTGCCTAACATGGGGGGGGGGTAAAATTACCCCCCCTTGAGAATCACTTGTCTAAAGTCATATGGTTAGTAACAGAACTGGAATTTTTTTTTTTTTTTTTTGAGACAGAGTTTTTTTCTTGTCGCCCAGGCTGGAGTGCAATGGCACAATCTCGGCTCACTGCAACTTCTGGCTCCTGGGTTCAAGCGATTCTCCTGCCTCAGCCTCCCAAGTAGCTGGGACTACAGGCGTGCACCACTCCACCCAGATAATTTTTTTTTTGTATTTTTAGTAGAGACAGGGTTTCACCATGTTGTCCAGGCTGGTCTTGAACTCCTGACCTCAGATGATCTGCTTGCCTCAGCCTCCCAAAGTGCTGGGATTACAGGCATGAGCCACCACACCCAGCCAGAACTGGAGTTTTAATACGAGTTTGCCTGAATAGAGAAGCCAAGATCTTATCATCAGGTGGCTAGAATCCTGGACAGGTAGGAGTCAGAGAGAGACAATTCTTTGGAGGAGGGTCTGAGGAGGTGGAGGTGACTTGGAGATTCTAGGACATGGTTTGGGAATCTCTTTATGGTGAGTTCTTGAGGGAGGGTATTATTCATCCTTTGACCACAGGGTACTAAACAACGATTGAAGTGCTGAGTCACTCGTGTGCAGGTGATAGTTATAACCTTGACTGTGGAAGACTGTGCCCTTTAAGTGGCTGCCATGTGCCAGGCACCAGGCTAGGGACTATGTGGAGGTGATCCCATTTAATCTTCACCTCAGTCTTATGAGGTAGGTATTATTATCTGCAATTTATGTGTCAAGAACCCAAACTCTGGCTGGGCGCAGTGGCTCACACCTGTAATCTCAGCATTTTGGGAAACCAAGGTGGGTGGATCACTTGAGGTCAGGAGTTCAAGACCAGCCTGGCCAACATGGTAAAACTCCATCTGTCCCAAAAATACAAAAAATTACCTGGGCGTGGTGGCACATGCCTGTAATCCCAGCTACTCGGGAGGCTGAGGCAGGAGATCACATCACTGCACTCTAGCCTGGGTGACAGAGACTTCATCTCAAAAGAAAAAAAAAGAAAAGGAAACAACCTAAACTCCACGAGGTTGAGTAATTGACCTGAGGTAGCACAGCTGAGTAGACTTCTCACTCAGGCTCAGCAAGGAGGAATGAGGTAGGCTCACAGGTGATGTAGGGTGAGGAGTGGGCCCTTAGAAGGGGAAGTGAATGACAGCTATTTGTAAAGTCAGAGAACTCCCGGCTCAAATGAAATCTCACCCAAAAGGCACAATCTACTGACTGACAGAGGAAGAGCTTCTCTACTGAGCGGGCTTGAGGCCCCTGCCTGGTGATCCCCCCAGCCCCATTCCAGGAAGCCCTCGGGCTCTGAGGAATAAGCCCCTCTCTTTATAAGCAGACTTTGGAGGCCAGGGGAGGAAAGATTTGCCCAAAGTCACACAGCCAGGCAGGGCCAAAACCTCCAAGACAGCACTCCAGCTCCGTGTCACACTGCCATGGGAGACAGGGCAGCCACACTGGACAGATGTCAGGGAGCTGGTCTACTTAGGGACTGGCATGTGTTCCTACAACGTGGGGAAGTGGCTGCGGGCTCCCTGCGCTAGCCCGGCTGGAGAGAAGCCTGGATAATGAGTAGTGCTTGGGTTCCCCAGGTGACAAGCCTTTCACAATCATGATTACTACCTAACCTCCTCAAATCTCTTTGAGGTGCACAGGCAAGTGCCATTATCTGCATATTACAGCTGAGGGGACCCAGGCTTAGGCAGGCTGATTGTCTCCAGCTGATTATGCACACAGCTGATAAGTGACAGAAGCAGGCCCAAACCCTAGGTTTCTGCCTCCAGGTTAAATACACTCCCTTCCTCTTCGGCCCAGATCCCAAGGAACCCAGTCTCACAGCAAAATCCTAGTCTGTCCAGGAGCTCCATTCCCGACATTCCAACCCCCCTCCCGCACCCAACCGGCCCCAAATCTCCACCCCACCAGTGAGTCTCAGGCTCCCTGAACTGTCACAATACACACCAGACTATTGCCAGTCAAATAGGCAGCGGGCAGAAGGAAATTCAGCAGTGATATCTCCTTCCTCTCTCCTGTCCATCCCCCAACTTTGGCACCTCACCACCTGGGGGAGGTGTTAGGGGTGGGAAAGGGCGGGGCCCCAGAGGAGTGGCTGGAAAGGGCGGGGCTCCAGAGGCGTGGGTGGAAGGGGCGGGGCTCCAGAGGCGTGGGTGGAAGGGTGGGTGGGGCCATATGGGCCGGTGGCGTCTGAGTTAAATCTGTAGGGGCGGGTAGTCGGACTGGACTCGGGCGGGGCTATTCTCCCCACGCCACACCCCGCAGGCGGGCAGCTAGGGCCTGACGGCTGGCGCTGACGCAGATGGCTGCGTGTGGGCGGCTGCGTGTCTGTGTGTCTCTGTGTGTGTGTGTGGTTGCTGGGGCCTCCCCTGCCTCCTAAATGGGGGTTTCCTTTCTCTGTTGCCTAGGAAACAAACAGAAGCGCCACAACTCCAGGACTGGAGCTGCCGGAGAGGCCCCCTCGCCCCAAGCCTCACGCCCTTACACATTTCCAGGAAGTGAGGCAGAAAAGGATTCCCTTTCTCCCTCACCCCCATCCCGGGGTGGGCCAAATGTTTGTGAAGCCTGAAACTAGGGTGGGCAGTTGCCCCGGGTTTGCCGGGGACTGAGGAGTCTCTTAGGATAAGAGACTTAAATGCTAAAATAGGGACAGTTGTTCATCCCACCTAAAGTGCATGCAATTTTGTGGGGAGGCCCTCTTAAATAAATACAAAATGGGCCGGGCGCGGTGGCTCACGCCTGTAATCCCAGCACTTTGGGAGGCCGATGCGGGCGGATAACGAGGTCAGGAGTTCGAGTTCAGCCTGACCAACATGGTGAAACCCCGTCTGTACTAAAAATACAAAAATTAGCCAGGCGTGGTGGCACGCGCCTGTAATTCCAGCTACACAGAATCACTTGAACCCGGGAGGCGAAGGTTACAGTGAGCCGAGATGGTGCCACTGCCTGGGCAACTGAGCAAGACTCCGTCTCAAATATATGTGTATATATATATATTCAAAATGATCTTTTTGCAAATGTTATGGACATGGGATCATGTGTGGAAAGATTGGCAGGCTCCTCTCGGGGCCTTGAAAGGGCTTGTGCAACTGAGAGGCCCTGAAGCTTCACTTTCCTTTGCTCTATGGTAAATCCACCCCTGTCCGCAGCCCGTGCAGCCCCCACACTCCTCAAGGTCCCCTTTGAAGGCTCTCCTCTGGCCCTCAGGCTGGGAGTTCAACTGGGACAGTGAACTGCCAGCCAGGAGGGTGGTGGTGAATCTGCAGGAGATTTCCTGGTGGCTGGGGCAGAGTGCTGGGGCACTCTCGGGAGGAGTGGGGAAGGCGGCTGCCAAGTGGGACAAGCGGATGGCCAGGGTCTCTGCCCTGTGGGATGGAGAAGGGACTGCACTCGGGCCAGTGTTCATCATTCGTTGCCTAGAAGTAGAACTTCAGAGCTGGGAGGAGTCTTAAGGCCTCATGCAGCCCAACCCCCTCCCTTCTAGATCCACATTAGTCCAACTCCCCAGATTCCCCTGTCTGCTATCCCTAAGCCAGCCCACAGGCCCGCCCCAGAGGAGCACCCCGTTGGCCCTGTTTGCCGGGTGAGCTCAAAGCTTGCACAGCAGCCCACCTCACTTTGGCCTTGACCTCTGTGGGGCTCTCCATCAGTGACAGGTAATGAGAAAACCACTGGGGGAGGAGGGTGGCAGGGGTCTGGCTGGGAAGGACAGGAAAACAGGCTAAAGCTGGCATGCTCTCAGGCCCTGGCCTGCTCAGGCTGCCCAGGGAGGAGCTAAGGGGGCATCTGTTTCCTCTTGGCCATGGTCCCCTCAATCCTACCCCAGAGGAGGTGAAAATGGTGCTGGCTTCCTGATGCAGAGCTTCCTGGCCTGGGAGTGCAGTATGGGGTCCAGCAAAACATTCCCATACGCCTTCTCTTCTCCCGCCCTGGAGCTTGGTGGAGCTAAGGTTTAGAGGTGGAGGGTGTGTTTCCTGTTGGAGGAAAGAGATGAGGTCCTAGGGCTCACTGAGCACCAACGATGTACTAGGAGCCATAGCTAGGCTGGGCTCCCAGTGGCAGGTAGTGGGGGAGAAGCAGAGGGCCTGTGTGGCTTTGAGGGGGACCTCACTCAGGCCCCTTGGTGAATGGATCAAGGAGTAAAGCATGGACCAGAGGGACCTGAGCAGAGGGTGAGTGGGGATGAAGGACAGTAAAAGGGGGAAAGGGACGAAGTTGTGGAGGAAGTCAACCATGAGGGAGGGTTGAGGACCGCATTTAGAATCCAGGCCAGGGGGCTCTGGAATAGGGAGCTGAACACAGGGGAGGCTCAGAAATTGAGGAGGGGCAACCATCCCGGTTGACACCAGTGCTCCAGCCCCAGATCCTGTTGGGGCAAATATTTACCAGATGACAACAGTTGCTAAGCAAGGAGGAAGGAGGAAGGAGGAGGGAGGCCAGTAGCTGCAGGCCCTTCCAGGCTCCTCCCCAACCCTCGCAAAAGCCAGCATACACAGGCATGAGCCGCCCGCTCCCCACTCCAGCTGGCAGGCTGAGCTATACCCTCCATGCACACACATCTTGGGATTACCCCAACCCCTGTCCCTCAACAAGCCCAAGCTGATAATACACCAGAGGGTTGGGCTGGGGGAAATGAACCCCGGGGCTGCCAGACCTCCTTCTACTCTGGGACGGCTCTTGGGGCTTAGACCTTGCAAAATGCCCCCTTCCCAATCCCTCCTTCAGTGGGGCCTGGGAATGGGGGAGCCAAGGAGTCTGGATATGGTGAGATATGTGCTGAAATATGGAGCCAGGATGTCCCAGGAACTGAGGCCGGGTTCGAGGAAGGAAAGGGACTCCACTAGAGGCGTCGAAGGGGCAGGGGAGCAGGGCTGGTACAGCCAGAGAAGTGGGGGGTCCTGAGGGCCACTCCCTACTCTGGTCCTCAGGCAGGGGAGGGCATTGAGGGACAAGGAAGGGGGAGGGTGGGGTTGCATTCAAATGGAGCCAGATGTGGCCCTGTGATGTGGGCCGTTGCTGGCGCAGGCACAGCAGGGGCAGGACATGCCACTGCTGATGGAAAGGATGAGTCAGAAACGGGGGGTGGGGGGACCGTCCCCAGAGACCGGGCAGAGGAGAGCTAGTCCAGGACCCCTTCCTCCTCCCTGCCCCAGTCAGGAGCTAGGAGTATGGACTGCCCTCCCATCTCCTCCTCAAGGGGCCACCATCTGCCCACCATCCTCAAGGTTCCCACCCATTTTCCTGGCTGGGCCTCAGCTACTGTATGCAAAACGGGGATCCTGGCACCCTCCCCGTGGCTGTTAGGAGAGTCCCAGACAGAGGAAGTGTGAGGGCCCAGCACACGAGAGAGGCGTACTGGGGGTCTTTTCCCTTGGTGACCTCATTAGGGTGAGGACCCTCTTCTGCAAGGCTTCTTCCTGGGGGTCGGTTGCTGGCTTCTCACTCTCCGCCACAGGCCTTCTGGAAATTGGGATGCAGAGATGGGTGGGAAGGGCCAGTAGGGAGGGCACAAAGAGGAAGCTGCAGGGGCGGGAAGGAGGTTCCTAGAGCCCAGAGCTTCCTGGTGCCCATGGAGGTTCTCCAGGGTTGGAGGGTTGGCGGGTTGGTCAGAGCAGCTGCAGGGACCAAGTCCCCAACTCTGCTGCAACCCCCATGGGTCCATCTTCAGGCAACGACAGATGAATGGCTCGGCTGTGAAATGAAACCAGGGGAGAGAAGGAAGCTGCACCACAGGAGGGCTTCTCAGTGCCTCTGCCACCGCACAAGTGCCCAGGGAGAAGCGGGAGGGGATCCCAGGAAAAGCAGACCCGAAGGGCGGGCCAGGGCACAGCAGTTACAGGAAGACCCATAGAGACAGAATGTGGGACCCTTGGAGAGCTGGGCCCAAGCTGGCAACCAAAAGACTGTTGTTTTCCAAACTCCATCGGAAAGTTTGAAAAATATGCGTGGAAAAGTGACTCACTGCCCCCTTTCCATAGCCCTCACTTCCTGGTTTCTGTGATTTTTCTCCCAAGAGTTAATTCGAGTCACATTCCCACAGAAACCAAAGCCTAATGAGGGAGCGCAAAGAGCGAGCTGCAGGAGGCCTGGGGTGCCTGGGGAGGGGCTGGGAATGGAGATGAGCACTGGGCGGGCCCCAGGCAGATGGGTGGGCGGAGGCGATCTGTCCACTGTAGACACCTCGGGTGGGGGAAAATTCAACTCTCTCAAGGTCGGAGATGGAAGGGTTCATTCACACCACCTAAACCAAACCGTCTTAAAGACCCAGTTTTAGGACAAGAATGCCCTTGGGTGCTCACAGGCTCCTAACCAGAGGTGACAGAACCAGGACTGATACCTAGGTGCCCTGTCTGGGTGTCTGCGGTATGTCCACTGCACCTTGCTGCCCTCTGTACCCCAGGCCCAGAAAGCGTGCTTTCTGGCCTCTTTCTCAGAATCCATTCCTGGGGCCACAACTGAGGCTAGAAGTCCAGGAAGTGGGGAGTGGGGAACACCCCTGAATTCACTCACCTCCACTCCACTGTCCCACCCCCATGTATCATGGAGCAGGTGCGCAGGCACATCCCTCGCTTTGGGCTGGGGAGGACCGAGCCCAGCCTGCCCCAACAGGGTGTTTCTGAGCCGAGAATTCCCAGCCTGTCCCAGAGAGGCCAGGGAAGGCAAGGGCCTGACAATGGGCCAAGGGCGAGTGGCCTTCCATTCTTGAGAATTCTTAGAAGAGGACCGCAAGTATTCCCAGGCCAGGAGTGATTCTAAGCCTCCATAACTTGTCATCGCTCCTTGGATATCTCAGATGGAGTTCATGTCTCCCAACACCCATCCCACTCTGTTCCTCCTTCCTCAGCCTCTCCTCCCTCAACTGCCTTGGCCAATGAGCCCCCAAGTCCTTGTGGTTCCTACTTCCAGAATTGTTCTCGGTTCTATGTACTACCTTCAGCTGTCTGGTCTGCTCACCATCAACCCCCACCTGGGTAACTGCCTCCAGTCTCTCTGCCTCCACCCTAGCCTCTGCCCCATCCTCTCTCCTCTATAAACCACAATCTCCCCCCCTGCCCCACACTCCCCTCTCCCTCCTTCCCTCCCTTCCTTCCTTCCCTCTTTCCTTCCGAGACAGGATCTTGTTCTGTCATCCAGCAGGCTGGAGTGCACTGGTACAATCATAGCTCACTGCACCCTCAAACTCCTGGGCTCAAGTGATCCTCCTGCCTCAGCCTCCCGAGTAGCTAGGACCAGGTTCATGCCACCGCATCTAACTAATTTTTTTTTTGGTAGAGATGGGGTCTCACTTTGTTGCCCAGACCTCCCACCTTGACCTCCTAAAGTGCTGGGATTACAGGCAAGAGCCACCACGCCCAGCCCACAGTGATCTTTTCAAAATAAAAGCCTCATTGTGTTTCCATAAAACTTTGAACTAACAGTGACTCCCCACTGTATTTAGGATAAAGTCCAAATTCCTTGACCTGACTTGTAAAGCCCTCTGTGACCTGGGCTCTGCTGGCATCTCCAGCCTTATCTAAATTCCAGCAATCTCAACCTCTCTCATCGCCTCCTGACTAACCCTCCCAGACACCGCACATAGTTTACTTTCTTTTTTTTTTTTTTTTTTTTTTTTTGAGACGGAGTTTCACTCATGTTACCCAGGCTGGAGTGCAATGGCACGATCTCGGCTCACCGCAACCTCCGCCTCCTGGGTTCAGGCAATTCTTCTGCCTCAGCCTCCTGAGTAGCTGGGATTACAGGCACGCGCCACCATGCCCAGCTAATTTTTTTGTATTTTTAGTAGAGACGGGGTTTCACCATGTTGACCAGGATGGTCTCGATCTCTTGACCTCGTGATCCACCCGCCTCGGCCTCCCAAAGTGCTGGGATTACAGGCTTGAGCCACCGCGCCCGGCCTAGTTTACTTTCTTATCAACTCCTACTCATCCTCCAGGCTCAGCTGGAAGTGCCACTAAGTCTGGATTAAGTGTCCCCACTCACCACCAATACCCTTGTCACACTGTCTGTGACACTGTCTGTTAGAGGACTCCCCGAGGGTGGAGGCTGGGTGGACCTGGAGCTCTCCGGTACTCCCAGCACCTGGCACAGTGCCTGGTGCACAGAAGGTTCTCAATCAATACACGTGTGAGTACAGCATTCTCGTCGTAGTCTGTCACCAACCAGCACCCTCAACACCCTCTACTTCCTCTACTCTTTCCACACACCCTACTCTGCAGCACCTCATTCTAGGCTCCCCTTCCTCCCGAGGGCCCCACCTTCCCTGCCTCCCTTCATCTGAGCTCCCTCTGTGTAACCAGGCCGCTATCCAAGCTGGCCTCAGGCACAGTCACAATAACCATAGTAAGGACAGCTATTGTTTACAGAGCACTCACATGTGTCAGGACCGGTTCTAGACTCCTTCCATTCTTTGGCTCATTTCATAACCAGCAGGAGCTAACAAAGGGGGTTGGCCCTATGACCTAACTTGTCTGATGGTTCTGGGCAGGTCCCTCCAGGAGACTGCGTAACTCCATCGTCACCATGTGTAAAGGAGATGGGGTATGCGCTAGGCCTCAATAAAAGTTTATCAAGGGAAGGAACACTATAATTGCCTACCTTTATAGCAGGTCCTATCACTAGTAAAACATTATCTCTGGGTGATAATGTTTTATAAGCCCTGGGAGGTGAGCATGGCAAGGTCATTATTCTCATTTTATAGAGGAGAAATCCCTTCAAGGGAGTGAGGAGGGACCCGCTTCCAGCCACACCAGTGGTAATGAGCTCTCATCCAAAGTGCAGCACCTCCAGGGCTCTGCAGAGGGGTCCTGGGTGGTGTGTGACAGGGAGGTGCTCTGCCAGACTGGATGGAGCCCTTCAGGACCATTCATCCAGCGATCTCAACCCTCACTGGGCATCAACATTGCTTGAAGGAAGGGGGCTTTCAAAATTGCCAATTGCCCAAGGTCTTGGATATTTTGATTCAGTAATTGATCTGGGGTGACACATGGGCATGGGCATTTTTCTTTCTTTTTTTTTTGAGATGGAGTCTCTCTTTGTTGCCCAGGCTAGAATGCAGTGGCATGATCTCAGCACACTGAAACCTCCGTTTCACAGGTTCAAGCCATTCTCATGCCTCAGCCTCCAGAGTGGCTGGGATTAGAGGGGTGTGCCACCACACCCGGCTAATTTCTCTGTTTTTAGTAGAGACAGGGTTTCACCATATTGGCCTCAACTCCTAGCTGGTCTCAAACTCCTAGCTTCAAGTGATCTGCCCACCTCAGCCTCCCAAAGTGCTGGGATTACAGGCGTGAACCACCGCACCTAGCCACATTTTTCAGTTAAAAAAAGAAAAGAAAAAACACTTTAAGGCTGGGTGCAGTGGCTCATGCCTATAATTCCAGCACTTTGGGAGGCTGAGGCAGGTGGATCACAAGGTCACGAGTTTGAGACCGGCCTGACCAACATGATGAAGCCCTGTCTTTACTAAAAATACAAAAATTAGCCAGGCATGGTGGTGCACACCTGAAATCCCAGCTACTCAGGAGGCTGATGCAGGAGAATCACATGAACCCGGGACACAGAGGTTGCAGTGAGCCAAGATTGCAGCATTGCACTCCAGCCTGGGGGTCTGTCTCAAAAAAAGAAAAAAAAATTTTCAAAAAAACCACAACACTTTAATAGGTCATTTCACAGATGAAGAAACTGGAGTGGGAGTTTTAATTCCCACGTGATACTTATCGAGTGTTTACAATGCTAGGCACTGTTCTAAATAGTGCAGGTTCATCTGATCCTCACCATAACCCTGCATGGAAGAGATTATTATTTTAAAATTATTTTTAAATTTATTTTTTTAGACAGAGTCTCCCTCTGTCATCCAGGCTGGAGTGCAGGGGTGCGATCTCGGCTCACTGCAGCCTCTGCGTCCTGGGCTCAAGCAATTCTCCTGCCTCAGCCTCCTGAGTAGCTGAGCTTACAGGCATGTGCCACCATACCTGGCCAATTTCTTTTGTATTTTTAGTAGAGTCAGGTTTCCACCATGTTGGCCAGGCTGGTCTCAAACTCCTGATCTCAGGTGATCTGCCCGCCTTGGCCTCCCAAAGTGCTGGGATTACAGGCATGAGCCACTGTGCCCACCCTAAATTATTTCTTAGAGATGGGATCTTACTCTGTTGTCCCTCACTACAGCCTTCAACTCCTGGGCTCAAGCAATCCTCCCAGCGCAGCCTTGTGAGTAGCTAGGATGGAACTTTTTTTTTTTTTTTGAGATAGAGTTTCATTCTTATTGCCCAGGCTAGAATGCAATAGTGCCTTCTCGGCTCACTGCAATCTCCACCTCCTGGGTTCAAGCAATTCTCCTGCCTCAGCCTCCTGAGTAGCTGGGATTACAGGCATGCACCACCACACCTGGCTAGTTTTGTATTTTTAGTAGAAATGGGGTTTCTCCATGTTGGTCAGGCTGGTCTCGAACTCCCCACCTCAGGTGATCTGCCCGCCTCGGCCTCCCAAAGTGCTGGGATTACAGGCGTGAGGCACCGTGCCCAGCTGGAACTTTTATTATCAGTTCCATTTTACAGGTGAGAAAACAAAGCACAAAGGGTGCGATGTGGCACAAATAATAAATGGTGGGCTGGGATTCAAACCCTAGAGACCTGGCTTCAAAGACCACATTCTCAACCTTGACTCCATAGCTGTCAAGCCCAAAGTTGCAGAGGAGCCGGTGGTGGAGCCAGGCCCAGAATGCAAGTCAGAGAGCCAGTGAAAGTGGGTAAACTAAGGTCAGAAAAGCCACAATCCAAGCCTAGAACTCTAGTAGCTTCTAGGACGCCTAGAGCTAGAGAGAGGCCTTCAGGGCCCTCTCCTTCAAAGGGGAGGTAGGGGCTGACAGTACGGCAGCTTTGCCTGCCTGCCTCCCTCCCTGCCAAAGGGGAGCCCTGACCAGCCCCAGCTGAGCTGTCACCTCCCTATTCTAATTGATGCAGCCTCCTAATTGTCCATCACAAGGAGGCAATTAAGCCCAATTAGACAGCCAATGCTAATTAGTGCTCAGCTTCCCACAGCCTCTGGGCACCCCAGGGGTCTACAGGAACCTGCTGCCCACTTCCTCCCACCCCCGGGGAGGAGAACTGTTGCTTACATCAAGCATACTGGAAGTTTATATTCCTCCCTCCCTCTCCCAGGGATCAAGGGGTGAGCATCTTGGCTTACCCCTTACCTTTGCAGTGCAGGGTAGCTCCATCTCTCAGTCCCGCTAGACATGACTTGCCTTCCCTAACAACTGACAGCATTCATGTCATCCCACGGTTCACAAGCACTTTCCCAACACCCCCTTCATCCATCTCCCTACACGCCTGCAGGTAGGGTATCCTGAGTTATCACTGGGGCTCAGAAAAGGTAAGTGACTTGCTTGGGATCACACGGCCCATTTTGACCACAGATCCTGTGCCCCTAACAAACATATGTGGGAAGTCCTTCCCATGAGCTCACCTCAGTTATTCCTGATGTAACATGGTAGACAGGCGGGCCATGAGTTGTGTACCTTTTTCTGACATGGCATTTTATGCTACGTTATCCCATTGTGTCTGTCTCACTCCATCTTTTCATCTACCTGACTTCCATCCCAAGAACACAGTGCCGAATTCAAGAAGTCCTTTCTGGGATTACAGAACTTGAAGTCTGTGGACAGGGAATCTAGTTCACTCGTCCATTAACTTGCTCTGTCACCTCAGAAAAATCGCTCCCCTTCTATGAGCCTCAGTTTTCACATTTTCAAAACAAGAAGACCAGACTGGAAGAGTTATAAGGTCTTTCCAACCTCCATCCCTTCTACTACAAGGGAATAGATGATGAGGGGCTAAACTTTCCCCTTGCATGCTATCAAGGCCCAGGGGCGAGATGGGCATACCCCTCTCGTACTGAAATTGTGTGGGCCCCAAAGCTGAACAAGAATGAAACTATCCTGACAGAGACTAAGAGAGGCTGGGAACTCCCAAGCTATAGCAGAAGCTGGAGGTGAGGGGTGACGGTGCAGACATGATCACACACGCACACGCACACGCACACATGCACACACACTCCTGCCCCCAGTACCAGGGCAGAGAGAAAATGGTGGGGAGCTGCCATCCAGTTGGATGGACTGGAACTGGGGCCTACTGTCTTGGGCTTGGAGGAGACTGAGAGGTAGAATGGCTGCCCAGGTTCTGGCCCACCTCCGGCCATGCAGTTTGCCAGCCTCCCTCCGTATCAGTGTTGGGCTCACACAGGGCAGGGCAGGAGGGAGGCTGGGGAACTTGGGGTCCATCTCCTCTGGGGCCTGATCCATCCTCTAACTCCCATGCTCCTGCTCTTCCTTTTCTGCTTTCTGGGCCTTCCCAAGCATGGTAAAGAGTCAGGCTAGCCTGGGTTCCGATCCTGGCTCTGCCACTCATGTCCTGCCCATGCCACTGTGGGCCAGGCTGAGAGTTTCCTCTTTGATAAAAAGGGATCACATGAATTCCATAGGGCTGTTGTGAGCAATAAGTGAGACGTGCATGTACGGTGTGGAGCAGGGCACCTGCTCCTTGTTAGGACTCAGTTCTGCCATCCCTCAGTTTCCCTGACAGTACCTGGCAGAGCAGAGACCCTGGGCCTGGGCTGCAGGAGTGCATACTAAGCAGAGAGGAGCCACAGGGCATCCGGTCCCCAGCACCAGGTCCCTCTGCAGCCTTCCCTTTCCTGTGGTGAATCACTGCTCGCAGGCCCTGGGGACCCAGGAGTCCCCAGCTTGCCACAAACACTACCATTGTCATGGAAACCGGGCCTCCCCTTCCTCTCTCGCTGATTGATTTCACCGCAGCTTCTCCCACACTGTGTCTGGTTCCTAGATCTCAGCTTTTGACTCACTGACTGACTTCACCGCCGCTCATTTCAAGTCCCCAACAGAGCAGCAGCGTCATCAGGACCCCCAACCCCTCAGGCCAGCCCCTTTCCCAGGTGGCCACCACTCCCCTCCCTGCCATGTTAGGCTGGACACCCCCTAGGAAAACATCTTTCTGGGAGGGGTGAGCGAGAGTCTGGCCCCCCACCCCAGGGCCTGGAACTTCACCCAGGCCTCGGGACCCATCTCTCCTGCCCCAGCTGAGAACCCTCAGCGCTGGGGCAGGAGATGAGCCAGGGCAAGGGAGGTGGCCACAGGGAGAGACTGATGGGTGCTGGCGCCACCTGCTGGCCCAGTGGGGACCAGCCCCACTTTCTCCTTCCCCGTGGGTTCCTCCAGGCTAGTCCTGAGAGGCAGGAAGCCTGTCTGTGTCCTTCCAGAGGAGACAGTCATCCACATCATTCATTCATTCACAAATATTTACTCAGTGCCACCTGGGTGCCAATGACAGCTTTGGTCTTCACGGAAAAAGTAATGAACGGGTGATGAGTGCCTCCGAACGCAACGCCGGGGAGCAGAGAACCCGGCACCTAACCCAGTCTGCGGAAAGGATGATTAAGCTGGGTCTTGGATAATAATCACCAACATTTATTGAGCGTTTTCTGTGTACTAGACAGTATGTCAGTACTTTACATGCCTCTTCCCGCTAATTGCGCAACAATCCCGTGAGGTAATTGGTACTATTATCTTCACTTTACAAATGGGAAAGCAGGTTCAGGGATGTGCAGTGATTTGCATAGGGTTCACTGCCACCCACCTACAGGCTCCTGCTTGAATAGCCAGGCAGAAAGGGAGAAGAAAGTGTGTTCTAGGCAGAGGAAATGGAGAGGGGGAGCCCCTGGCTGTGTAGACAGTGGAGGAGAGATGGGCAAAGGGGACCAAAAAGGAACACCCAGGAAGGCAGAGAAAAGCCGGGAGAAAATAAAGAATTCGGAGGGAAAGGAGGCACCTGTTGGATCAGAGATCAAAAGCAAAGCAACATAAAAACTGAGACTAGACACAGCATCGCTCTCAGGGAGCCCTGGGCAGCGTGGGAAGCTGGGGCGCAGAAACACGGGAGGCCAGAGTAGATCATGCCTCTGCACAGGTCTGAGTGTCAGCGCTGGAGCCAAGCCACAGCCCCTGAATAGTCTGTGAAGGCTTCCTGGAGAGACATGGACGGTGACCTGCCTGGAAGGGCATGCAGGTGCCTCTAGGATATGGGCAATAAGGGGGACCAGGCAGCCTGAGTGTAATTCTCCAGGTTCTGGGACTGGACACAAGAATGAATGAGAAGTGTGGGGAGGTAAAAGAGTGGGGAGCAGCGGGCCTCTAACCCCCAGGCTCCTGGGGGAGCTGGAAGAGGGCCTAGTGCAAGGATGTTGGTGTTAAAAGTGTCTTGGAGCCGGGCACGGTGGCTCAAGCCTGTAATCCCAGCACTTTGGGAGGCTGAGGCGGGTGGATCACAAGGTCAAGAGATCAAGACCATCCTGGTCAACATGGTGAAACCCTGTCTCTACTAAAAATAAAAAATTAGCTGGGCATGGTGGTGCGTGCCTGTAATCCCAGCTACGCAGGAAGCTGAGGCAGGAGAATTGCCTGAACCCAGGAGGCGGAGGTTGCGGTGAGCCGAGATCGCGCCATTGCACTCCAGCCTGGGTAACAAGAGGAAAACTCCGTCTCAAAAAAAAAAAAAAAAAAAAAATGTGTCTTGGAGGTCATCTGGCTCAAATCACTCCACCTGCAGGGGCTTGCATCTTGATGGTAAGAGCCCACTGTTCACATTGGAATCAGCCGTGGTGAGAGAATTTACCCCATGGAAACTGGCAACTGCCACAAACCAGGGCTTTCCCCACCCTAGTTATTAAACATTTACCAGCACACCGCTGTTCCATTCTCCTACCCTCCCCATTTCGAGAAGAGGAAACTGAGATGGGAAGTGACTCATTCAGTATCGCATGGTCGTTTTCTTCCTTTCATTCATTCAATCAATCATTTACTCAACAAATTTTTATTGAAGGCTTCTTCTATGCTAGGTCTTGGAGAGACACATCTCTTATTCACTGTAGAGCTACCAGTGTGGAGTAGCATGAACATGTAAACTGGCTTTGAAAGCACTGGGAACTGGCTGGGCGTGGTGGCTCATGCCTATAATCCCACCACTTTGGGAGGCTGAGGAGGGTGGATCACCTGAGGTCAGGAGTTTGAGACCAGCCTGGCCAACATGGTGCAGCCCCATCTCTACTAAAAATACAAAAAATAGCTGGGCCTGGTAGCTCACGCCTATGATCCCAGCACGCTGGGAGGCCAAGGCGGGTGGATCACAAGGTCAGGAGATCAAGATCATCCTGGCCACCATGGTGAAACTCTGTCTCTACTAAAAATACAAAAAAGTTAGCTGAGCATGGCAGCATGTGCCTGTAGTCCCAGCTACTCAGGAGGTTGAGGCAGGAGAATTGCTTGAACCTGGCAGATGGAGGTTGCAGTGAGTTGAGATCATGCCACTGCACTCCAGCCTGGGTGACAGAGCAAGACTCCATCTCAAAAAAAAAAAAAAAAAATTAGCCGAGCATGGTGACTCACACCTGTAATCACAGCTACTTGAGGCAGGAGAATCACTTTAACCCAGGAGGTGGAGATTGCAGTGAGCCGAGATCATAACACTGCACTCCAGCCTGGGCAACAGTGTGCGACTCCACCTTAAAAGAAAGGAAAGAAAGAAAGAACGAACAAAATGGAGCTAAGCGCTAACGAAGGGGTAAATACTGGGTATCCCAGCAGACTTAGGGGGGTATACCTAAGACCATCAGCATGGTCAGGAAGGCCTCCCAGAATACGCAACTTCTTCTTGGCCAGGCTCGGTGGCTCATGCCTGTAATTTCAGCACTTTGGGAGGCCAAGGCAGGCAGATCAGGAGGTCAGGATTTCGAGACCAGCCTGGCCAATATGGTGAAATCCCATCTCTACTAAAAATATAAAAATTAGTCCAGCGTGGTAGCACATAACTGTAGTCCCAGCTACTTGAGAGGCTGAGGCAGAAGAATTGTTTGAACCTGGGAGGCGGAGGCTGTAGTAAGTCAAGACCACGCCACTGCACTCCAGCCTGGGTGACAGAGTGAGACTCCATCTCAAAAAAAAAAAAAAAAAAAAAGACACGACTCCTCCACTTCAGCTCAGGTCTGAAGGATGAGTGTGAGATAGCCAGAAGGAGAGAGCGGGTTCGAGGCAGAGGGAACCGTGTGTGCAAAGACCTAGAGGGTGGAGAGGGCCTGGCAGGAGCAGGGGACCCAGGATACTTCTCACGCAAGCCTCCTTTTACCAGCAGTGACTGAGAGAAGGTATCTGCACGCTTAGGGATCCCTTCTGAGCCATCGACCAAGCCACATCAGGGAGTCAGCAGCATTACTGAGTTCCTGCTGTGTATGAGCCCCAGACCAGGTGCTGGGGAGTGGAGGAACCCAGAGACAGGGTACACCAAACCTCATGCAGAGAGCATCCTCTTGGAGATCAGATGAGGGCAGGCTGTGAGGGCCCAGGTGTGGGAGTGGGGACAGAAGGGGAGAGGAGAGATGGAGCTGGGTGTGGGAGTGAAAGGTATGCTGGAAAAGCAGAGGGCGAAGTTGAATATTTGGCAATGCGTGGGCGAGGGAAAGAGTGTTCAAGATGGAAGTATGGATGAGCAAACAGCAAAACAGTTTCCAAACAGCAAGCATTTATTAAGCACCTACTTTGTGCTGGGTGCTGAGAATACAGGAGTAGATTAGTTCCAGTTCCTGTTCTCAGTTTCCAGTGTACTGGGAAAACAGAAGTGTTAACATAACAGTTACAATAGAGCATGATGCACAGTAAGGGATACCCAGAAGTCACCAGGGGAGATTTATGGGAAAAAGTTACATGTGGCCGGGTGCAGTGGCTCACACCAGTAATCCCCGCATTTTGGGAGGCTAAGGCAGGCTGATCACTTGAGCTCAGGAGTTTGAGATCAGCCTGGGCAATATGGCAAAATGCTGTCTCTACAAAAAATACAAAAATTAGCAAGGACGGAAGGAGGGAGGGAAGGAGGGAAGGAGGGAAGGAGGGAGGGAGGGAAGGAAGGAAGGAGGGGGGAAGGAGGGAAGGGAAAGGGAAAGGAAAGGAAAGGAAAGGAGAAAAGAAAGTTCATGCGCTGGAGTAGAGAATGGGAAGGAGAGGCAGCATGAGCTGATCAGATGGGCAGGAGCCGGCCAGGACAAGAAGGACATAATCACCACACTAAGGAATGTGAATCTGATGGTGATGGGAGCTAAGACAGTGTTTTTAGCATGGGCATTTCATGATCAATCACTTTTTTTTTTTTGAGATGGAGTCTCACTTTGTCACCCGGAGCTGGAGTGCAGTGGTGCAATCTCGGCTCACTGCAACCTCCACCTCTTGGCTTCAAGCGATTCTCCTGCCTCAGCCTCCCAAGTAGCTGGGATTACAGGTGCTCACCACCACGCTCAGCTAATTTTTGTAGAGATATGGTGTCGCCATGTTAGTCAGGTTGTTTTCAAACTCCTGACCGTTGGTGATCCACCCTCCTTGGCCTCCCAAAGTGCTAGAAGTACAGGTGTGGGCCACCGCACTCAGCCCACATGGACTTTCTCCCAGGGCTCTGGCCTGTGCTATCATCATCTGCTGTTCCCTGACCCTTCACCTGGCTAATGCTTGTTTGTCTTGCCGGACTCAACTTACATGTCAATGTTTTTTTTTTTTTCAGATAGGGTCTGGCTCTGTCACCCAGGCTAGAATGCAGTGGCACCATCTTGGCTCACTGCAACCTCTGCCTCCTGGGCTCAACCCATCCTCTGATCTCAGCCCCCTAAGTAGCTGGGATTATAGGCACACACCACATTTAAAAATGTTTAAAACATTAAAAAAAAATTTTTTTAAACCCGTTTTAAAAAAACATTTTAAAACACATGTTATTTTATTTATTTATTTTGAGACAGAGTCTTGGTCTGTCGCCAGGCGCCAGGCTGGAGTGCAGTGGTGCGATCTCAGCTCGCTGCAACCTCCACCTCCTGGGTTCAAGCAATTCTCCTGCCTCGGCCTCCCGAGTAGCTGGGACTACAGGCGCACACCACCACGACCAGCTAATCTTTGTATTTTTTTAGTAGAGACAGAGTTTCACCATGTTGGCCAGGATGGTCTCAATTTCTTGACCTCGTGATCCGCCCACCTCGGCCTCCCAAAGTGCTGGGATTACAGGCATGAGCCACCCCGTGCCTGGCAACACATTTAAAAAAAAATATTTTTTAGGCAGGGAGCAGTGGTTCATGCCTGTAATCACAGCACTTTGGGAGGCCAAGGCAGGTGGATCATGAGGTCAGCAGTTAAAGACTGGCCTGGCCAAAATGGTGAAACCCCATCTCTACTAAAAAAAAAACTACAAAAATAAGCTGGGCGTGGTGGCGGGCACCTGTAGTCCCAACTACTCGGGAGGCTGAGGAAGGAGAATCACTTGAACCCAGGAGCCAGAGGTTGCAGTGAGCCCAGACCATGCCATTGCACTGCAGCCTGGGTGACAGGGTGAGACTCTGTCTCAAGAAAAAAAAAACCCCATTTAAAAAAATGCTTTAAAAAATGTGATCATAAGGGCGGGCGTGGTGGCTCACGCCAGTAATCCCAGCACTTTGGGAGGCCGAGGTGGGCAGATCACCTGAGGTCAGGAGATGGAGACCAGCCTTGCCAACATGGCAAAACCCCAGTCCCTACTAAAAATATGCAAATTAGCCAGGCGTGGTTGCAGGTGCCTGTAATCCCAGCTACTCAGGAGGCTGGGGCAGGTGAATCGCTTGAACCCAGGAGGTGAAAGTGAGCCGAGACTATACTACTGCACTTCAGCCTGGGTGACAAAGTGAGACTCTGTCTCAAAAAAAAAAATTTCTCTGGACACTGTGTGGAGAATGACTTGAAAGGGAGGCAAGGCCGGGCGCGGTGGCTCAAGCCTGTAATCCCAGCACTTTGGGAGGCCGAGGCGGGTGGATCACGAGGTCAAGAAATCGAGACCATCCTGGTCAACATGGTGAAACCCCGTCTCTACTAAAAATACAAAAAATTAGCTGGGCATGGTGGCGCGTGCCTGTAGTCCCAGCTACTCAGGAGGCTGAGGCAGGAGAATTGCCTGAACCCAGGAGGCGGAGGTTGCGGTGAGCCGAGATCGCGCCATTGCACTCCAGCCTGGGTAACATGAGTGAAACTCCGTCTCAAAAAAAAAAAAAAGAAAAGAAAAGGAGGCAAGACTGGGGGCAAGGAGGCCAGGTAGAGGATATCATAGGCAGGAGGTGACGATGGCTTGGGTCAGGGTGGTAGCAAACGGTGAGAATGTGCTGGACTTGGGAACTGTCTTGAGGCATAGATGAGAGGACCTGTTGATGGCTGGATGGGAGGAAGTTTGGGGAGAGGGAGGAAACATAGATGGCTCCAAATTTCTGGCTGGAGCAACCAGGTGGATGGTGATGTCACTTATCGGAAGCCAGGGAAGCTGGAGAGGAGCCAGTTAGACAGCTGTGGGCAGAGCCAGAAGTAAACATTCAGAGCTCCTAGTTAACAATCCAGCAGCTGCATTGCCTGTGGGGGCTGCTGGACGAAGTCATGGAGAGAATTCAGGACAGAGGAAAGGGAGTGTGGGGAAGGAGTGGGGCAGAAGCAAAGGAAGCAGACTGAGAATAATGACATCTAACATGATGCTGGTATAAATTCTCACGTGACCATCCTGTCTTTCATTATTTATTTATTTATTTATTTATTTATTTTTAACATGGTCTCGTTCTGTTCCCCAGGCTGACCGCAGTGGCTCGATCTCGGCTCACTGCAACCTCCACCTCCCAGGTTCAAGCAATTCTCCTTCCTCAGCCTCCTGATACCTAGAATTACAGACGCATGCCGCCACGCCTGGCTAATTTTTTGTATTTTTCATAAAAATGGAGGTTTCACTATGTTGACCAGGCTGGTCTTGAACTCCCGATCTCAAGCGATCCATCTGCCTCAGCCTCCCAAAGTGCTTGGATTACAGGTGTGAGCCAATGCACCTGGCCTTTTTGTATATTTTTGAATAGTGATGGGATCTCGCTCTGTCGCCCAGTCTGGAGTGCAGTGGCGCGATCACAGCTCACTGTAACCTTGAACTCAAGTGCTCCTCCCACCTCAGCCTCAACCCTGGGCTCAAGGGCTCCCGTCTCAGCCTCCTAAGTAGCTGGGACTACAAGAACACCTCACCACACCTGGCTAATTAAAAAAAAAAAAATTAGAGATGGGGTCTCACTATGTTGCCCTGGCTGGATAGCATGACCATCTTTTCTAAATTAGCCACCTCAAACCCTTCTGCCCCTATATCCTGGTTTATTTTTCTTCGCAGTGATGAACACTACCAGAAAGTACATTATTTGACTACTATCTGCCTCCCCTCCCCCACAGAATATCAGCTCCACGCAAGTAGGGACCTTGTCTGTCTTGTTCTCTGGTGTATCCAGGGCCTAGAATAGTTCCTGACACAACGTGTGTTCAATAGAATTTTAACTCCTTACAAGGTAGATATTATTATTATTTCCCTTCAGACCCAGGTCAGTTGGACTCAAATGCCTGTTTCCTCAGCCTGTCCCCTGAACAGCATCTCAAAAGGGCCAGAAACTCAGAAGGGCCCTGGACACCAGGCCAGGCTCAGGTGGCTGGAGGGGTCTTGGGGTGACCTGGGGAGCTGCTCAGACCCACGGGGATTCCCAGGTCCCAGTCACCTGGGCGTCTACCCTGAGTCAGGAATAGACTGGAGCATCATTGTCCTCTATGTGTTGGATGCCAGAAGCCAGGGGCAAGCGGAAGCTGGAGATGACACCTGAGGAGGCGGAGCCGAGCCTGGAGCCCTGGCTGAGCAGAGAAGCCACACCTGGGCCCTAGTGAGGGCGCTCAGGCTGGAGCCGCTTCTAGGAATTGGCCTGCGGCGCCACCTGGTGGCCAATGTTCAAAGACGTGTTTCTTTGAACCTGTCCGCTGATTCCCAAGATCCTTGCCAGCTGGCCACCTGTTCAGCCAGCAAGTCTCCCTGGGTACCTCCAGCACCAACTTCCAGACATCCCTCCAATTCTCTCCTTTCAAATGAATCTCACCCATCCTTCAAGGACTCCTTCAGATCCACTTCATCCAGGAAGCACTCCAGACACCCTCTGTGGCCTCCAAGCACTCACTGGGTGTCACTGTCTACCTCTGGGGTCCCAGGCTCTGGAGTCATACTGATCCGGTTTTGAACACTGAAGTCTCTACTTATCAGCTTTGTGACCTAGGAAAATTACTTAACCTCTGTGATCCCCAGGTCCCTATGTGAAGCAGAGACACCGAGTCCATCTTCACAGAATTGTGAAGACAATTATATCAAGTCTGAAAAGTCCAGAACAGGGCCTGGCACCAAGCAAGCACTCAGGAAATGTCAAGATCCTTCCTACCCCTCTCTCTGCCTTCCTCTTCCCTTTCCTGAAAAAGGAAGCATGACAGATCAGAAAGCAGAAGGGAGTCACAGGACCCGGGTTCTCTGGGTCTCAGTCTCCTCTGTAAAATGAGCACATTAGATAATTGATGAGCTAGTCATTCACTCATTCCCCTACTCATTCATTCATTCAATTGCTAGTCCAGGTCTGACATTCTATACAGTATGCTATCAATTCATCTGTGCCAGACTTCGTCTTGCATTGCAGAATCCCGTTAGTACCCAGCACAGTGCCTGGTACAGAAAGGGCAATTAGAAAATCCTCACCAACCTAGGAAGAGCATGTTTACTGCCTTCCCCTCCCTGACCCAAGAGAGCATCCAGCCCCTGGCTGGCACCAGGTGCCCCTCCCCCCTCCCCCTAGCCGAAACTAGAGCTGGCGCCACTGGGTGTGGAATCTGGGGACCAACTGTCACAGCTCCAGTATCACCCGCCTCCTGGACGCCTGGGTCCAGCCCTGAGTCCCAGAGGGGCCTCATCAACCAGCTGTCCTAGGGGGCCCAGACTCCACCCCAGCCCCTCTGAGCTGCTCTCCCTGGGGAAATCAGACTGCACAGGGGACCTGGCAGGGGGAGTGCCAGGGTAGTTGCAGAGATGTTTGTCTGTCAAGCTTCAAACTTCAGGCTGAGCCTGCAAAGCCCTTGGAAATCAGATCCGCAACAACAGAAGGACGCATAGTGACCTACTCTCTTGCCCAATCTCTGTCTGTAGCCCTCTGAGTCCCAAAGACATTTTTTTTTGAAACGGAGTTTCCGTCTTGTTGCCCAGGCTGGAGTGCAGTGGTGCAATCTCGGCTCACTGCAACCTCTGCCTCCAGGGTTCAAGCGATTCTCCTGCCTCAGCCTCCCAGTAGCTAGGATTACAGGCATGCACCATGACACCCGGCTAATTTTGTATTTTTAGTAGAGATGGGGTTTCTCCATGTTGGTCAGGCTGGTCTTGAGCCCCAACCTCAGGTGATCTACCCACCTTGGCCTCCCAAAGTGCTGGGATTATAGGCATAAGCCACCACGCCCAGCCTCCAAAGACCTTTTTTTAAATTTTATTTTAAAAATAAATGAGGGCAGGGCATGGTGGTACATGCCTGTAATCTCAGCACTTTGAGAGGCTGAGGTAGGTGGATCACTTGAGCTCAGGAGTTTGACACCAGCCTGGCCAACATGGCAAAACCCCATCTATGCAAAAAATACAAACATTAGCTGGACAGGTGCACATGCCTGTAGTCCCAACTACTCAGGAAGCTGAGATGGAAGGCTCATTTGAGCCTGGGAGTTCAAGGTTTCAGTGAGCCAAGATCATGCCACAGTACTACAGCCTGACGACAGAGCAAGACCCTTTCTCAAAATAAACAAACAGGGGCCAGGTACGGTGGCTCACGCCTGTAATCCCAGCACTTTGGGAGGCCAAGGTGGGTGGATCACGAGGTCAAGAGATCGAGACCATCCTGGTCAACATGGTGAAACCCCGTCTCTACTAAAAATACAAAAATTAGCTGGGCATGGTGGCGTGTGCCTGTAATCCCAGCTACTCAGGAGGCTGAGGCAGGAGAATTGCCTGAACCCAGGGGGCGGAGGTTGCGGTGAGCCGAGATCACACCATTGCACTCCAGCCTGAGTAACAAGAGTGAAACTCCGTCTCAAAATAAATAAATAAATAAACAAACAAACAAATAAATAAAATAAATGAGATGAGGTCTCACTTTGTTGCCCAAGCTGGTCTCAAACTCCTGGACTCAAGCGATCCTTCCACCTCGGCCTCCCAAGGTGCTGGGATTACAGGCATGAGTCACTGTGCTCTACCCCAAAGACCATTTTGTCCTTACATTGAATCCTGCTTACCCATGTTCTCTGGGTCATACAGGCCAGTGTCTTACTGAGGGTGGGGATCAAGTCTCACATTTCTTTTGTGTGGCCTGCAGAATTTTATGCCATATTCTCATTGATTAAAATTAATTAATGCTAGTGAGGTTTGGAGTGCTGGTATAAGGTTTTTAAAAAAATAAATTTAATTAATTAATGTGTTGCGTACATTCCAGCAAAGGAGAGAAAACTAGCTGGATCCTTAGCAGGATGGTGGTTAGATAGCAACGCAGACTTCCCACAAAAAAGGGGTATTCAAAAAAAAAGGCCAAGCCGGGTGAGGTGGCTCATGCCTGTAATCCCAGCACTTTGGGAGGCTCAGGCAGGCGGATCACGAGGTCAGTAGTTCAAGACCAGCCTGGTCAATAGGGTGAAACCCTGTTTCTACTGAAAATACAAAATTAGCCAGGCGTGGTGACGCATGCCTGTAATCCCAGCTACTCACTTGAACCCAGGAGGCGGAGGTTGCAGTGAGCCGAGATCAGGCCACTGCACTCCAGCCTGGGCAACAAAACAAGACTCTGTCTCAAAAAAAAAAAAAAAAGCCGGGCGCGGTGGCTCAAGCCTATAATCCCAGCACTTTGGGAGGCCGAGGCGGGTGGATCACGAGGTCAAGAGATCGAGACCATCCTGGTCAACATGGTGAAACCCCGTCTCTACCAAAAATACAAAAAATTAGCTGGGCATGGTGGTGCGTGCCTGTAATCCCAGCTACTCAGGAGGCTGAGGCAGGAGAATTGCCTGAACCCAGGAGGCGGAGGTTGCGGTGAGCCGAGATCGCGCCATTGCACTCCAGCCTGGGTAACATGAGTGAAACTCCGTCTCAGAAAAAAAAAAAGGCTAGACTGGTGGCTCATGCCTATAATCACAGCACTTTGGGAGGCCGAAGTGGGAGGATCACTTGAGGCCAGGAGTTCAAGACCAGACTGGGCATATAGAGAGATCTCACCTCTACAAAAAAATTTAAAAACTGGCTGGTTATGGCAGCATGCCACTGTGGTTCAGCTATTGGAGAGGCTGAGGTGGGAGGAACGCTTTATCCTGGGAGATCGAGGTTGCAGTGAGCCATGATCAAGCCACTGCATTCCAGTCTGGCTGACAGAGCAAGACCTTGTCTCAGAAAAAAAAAAGGAGGGGGAAAGAAAATGGGAAAATCCCATAATGCACGGGAGAGGAGGCTCAGAGGACTAGGTCAGATAGAGAAGGCATCCTGAGAGAAGCAGGAAGATGGGGAGATAACCTCTATAGGAGCCAGTCGGTGTGGTAAGGCAGCCTTGTGTCTCCCTCCCTTGCTGAGAATAGGGCTAAGTGTAAAGGTCAAGTGTTAGGTGTGCACCCCCATTCCTTGGTACTGAGTGTTCAGACTGTGATAACAGGTGCTCAGGAGTGCTCAGGGGAAAGAAGGAATGCTACTCCCGACGCAGACAAGCACACAGGCTGGATCATCCACCCCACTCCTATCCCCCAACCGCCACAAGAACCCTGGACTCTCCCCTGGGTCACCTTTCCTGCCCTGCAGCCAGGCTTGTGTGTGTATGTACTCAACAACTCAACAGGGTCCTTTGTTCCCCAGGCATGAGGCCAAAAGCCTGGCTTGTGTGTGTGGGAGAGACAGAAAAAGAGAGAGAAAGGGGGGGGGGGGGGCGGAGAGTCAGAGTCAGAGGTCACCTGCATTCCAGAGCTTAACAGGAATTATTTTTAGAATTATTTGCTGTTTGTTTGGAATGATCTTATTTCAGCAAGTCTAGACCTAGAACTGACTTCAAGTCACCTTTGATGGGTCAGAATAAATCTCCTCCAGTGCCTGGCACATCCTAGGAGCTCAGTAGGAAGTGGTTGGCTGAATGAATGAATGAATGAATGAAGACCGCAATCTGGCTAGAGTCAACCACAAGGGGAGAACAACCAGGGCCAGGAAACTAAAACTGATTGAAAACCTAAGATAGCCAGGCACTGTGTCAGGATCTTGGTTTATTTTATTTTGTTTTATTTTTTGAGACAGAGTTTCACTCTCACCCAGGCTGGAGTGCAATGGCATGGTCTTAGCTCACTGCAGCCTCTGCCTCCTGGGTTCAAGCGATTCTCCTGCTTCAGCCTCCCAAGTAGCTGAGATTACAGGCGTGCACTACCACACCCAGCTAGTTTTTGTGTTTTTAGTACAGTCATGGTTTCACTATGTTGCCCAGGCTGGTCTTGAACTCATGGCCTCAAGAGATCCGGCCACCTGGGCCTGTCAAAGTGCTGGGATTAAGGCGTGAGCCACCGCGCCCTGCCAGACTTTGGCTTATCCTTCCATTTTAGAGATAAGGAAACTGAGGCTCAGCGGTAAATGACCGCCCAAGGTGGCCAAATAAGCCGCATGTTTGTCTCTGGAGACCTGCTCTTTCCTCTTACACCATGAAGTTTTAAAAACGGAGTTACACTCAACACACCCCTATTGAGCCTCTGTTCTAGGCAGGTATGCATGCTAGGTTCTGAGCAGCTAGGGTTGGGGACCATGATGAAGATAAGAGACACAATGCTGTCCTCCAAGGTCCTGAAGGGGAGAAGTATGCCACCTCTGCACCTTTCTGCTCATAAGGCAGAGAGTGGGGAGTACTGTTTCAATAGGGCCTTCTGCTCTGATTGCCATAACTCTGGATTGGGCAGGCGGGGAAGAGGAAAGCCCGTGAACAGAAATCTAGCTTCTCAGTCGAGGGAGGGGTCTCCTGAACAAAGAAGGCCACCAGCCTCAGGGAGAGAGTGAAGGACTTGTAAAAACTGCTCTGTGAGGCCTGGTGCAGTGGCTCACGCTTGTAAATCCCAGCACTTTGGGAGGCCGAGGCGGGCGGATCACGAGGTCAGGAGATCGAGACCATCCTGGCTAACATGGTGAAGCTCAGTCTCTACTAAAAATACAAAAACAAATTAGCCAGGCATGGTGGTGTGTGCCTGTAATCTCAGCTACTCGGGAGGCTGAGGTAGGAGAAGCGCTTGAACCCAGGAGGCGGAGGTTGCAGTGAGCCGAGATCGCGCGCAGTGAGCCGAGATCGCGCCACTGCACTCCAGCCTGGGCAACAGAGTGAGACTTTGACTCAAAAAAAAAAAAAGAAAAACTGCTCTGAGAATCCAGCTCCTCAAGGTGCCCACCCTGAGCGACCTCTGAACCTGGGCACTCTCCCACATGATCCAGACACTCTCACATGTCCACCAGGCCACATACGTAACTGCATTCACACACATATCCTTTGCCCTCTAGATGCCAGGTTCACATCTGCTGTGAAAGAAATTTGGAGTCCCAGTGAGCCCTGAGGGTGGACATTAACTTACCCAGAGGGCTGATTCATTCTTGTTGTTGGCTCAGGGAGGAAGTCAGTCAGTAGGGACCCTGCCTCACCCACTCCACCCCTCAGCCAGCCCCTTCACCATTCTGCAGCTGCCCGCCCCCGCCCCACACACACACACTTGTTTCTGCCCTTTGTATTCCTCCCTGGCCAAATCCCCAAGGGTTCTCTGGTCATGAACCTCCTGCTTTAATTAGCTTAGTGGAGAGGAAAGCAGAGGCAGGGCAAGTTCAGGGTGGGAGTCTGGGGGGAATCTCATTTCAGTGGGGACAGGAAGGCTCACCCAGCTGCCCCACAAAAATGCCTAACACACAATTAAGTCCTATGCAACTATTTGCTATTTCTATTAATGTGAAAACAGTCACCTGATCCACAAAGCAAACACTTTCTTCCAAAGAGACCTCATGGTCCCCAGTACCACAGTCTCTGCAATCCAGGTTCCTGGGGCAGGCAGAGGGGACAAGAGGCAGAAACAGCCCCACTCTCCAGGGTCCTGTCTCTCCAATTCTTCCTCTTTCACTCTTGCTTGGTGGCAGTAGCATCGAATTTCACAATAAGGTTTACTGTTGATCTTATGTTAAATCCCCAGTCCAGGGGGCAAACTTTCCCAACTCCGGGGCCTTCCTGGGCTCCTCAGTCAAGGTTCTCCTTCCCAGGATCTTCTGGCTAGCAAAGGGAAAAGAACCCTGCAGTGCCGACCACCCCGCAACCCCACCCCTTCTGAGATCCTCAGTTCAGGTTCCAGCGCTCCCATTAGTGTGAAAATTCACTCTTTCCAAGAAACAGTTTAGGGAACTGGGCTAAACAGCTCAGCCCTCAAGACCCCACATTGCTAAGTCTGTGAGGTCAATTCATCTCTTCCCTTGCCTCTCAGCAGGACTTTACCTTACAAACTAGTTCAGATTTTTGTTTTTCAAGTCACTCCAGGAAAGGACACCTTACCACTGTGGCTCACCCACCCACTGTTATAAAACTCTTTATGGAAGTTCTTCTTAAAGTCTGACCTCAAGCCCTCAAGCTGCAGTGCCATCCCTTCTTCCCTTGGGAAAGGTCCAGACATGAAAAGGGTGATATAAAATAAATGCAGAAGATATGGGGTAAAGGGAGAAGAAAAGATTGCATTACACTCCACCTTTCTGAAACTCTAAAACTCCAAGCTTTAAAAACTTATTTTCATTCTCACCAAATTTCTGATCAAACGGGACTGAATAGGTTTTCCTTTTTTTTTTGAGACGACTCTGGCTACATCACCCAGGCTGGAGTGCAGTGGCACAATCTTGGCTCACTGCAACCTCCGATTCCCGGGTTCAAGTGATTTACCTGCCTCAACCTCCCGAGTAGCTGCGACTACAGGCGCGGGCGACTACGCCAGGCTAATTTCTGTATTTTTAGTAGAGACGGGTTTCACCTTGTTGGTCAGGCAGGTCTCGAACTCCTAACCTCAGGTGAGGCACCCGCCACGGCTTCCCAAAGTGTTGAGAGTACTGGCGTGAGCCACCACGCCTGGCCCCGAATAGGTTTTCAATGGGAGAGGGGTGGAGGAAACAGTGGAAATCGATGAGTGCTAAAGAACGGATCGCCTACATTGTGGGGGAGCCAGGTTGAATGTTAAAAAAAAAAAAAAAAAAAAGAACGGATCACCCCAAGCTGTAGTCACAGCCCAGGCCTGAAGGAAGCCTGGGTTCCCAGTCCATCCCGGTCTCTCCTTTCTCCTTCTGTCACACCCAAAGCTCAAGGCCCTCACCCCAAACGGTTAAGTCACCCCAGGCCTTTAAGACTTTTCCTACCTCCCCACTCTCCGTCCGACCCCCACTTCTATCCCGGCACTTCTTCAACCTCCGCACCTCATCACTCCACCGCCCTCCAGACCCCCTCCACGGAGCAGAAGGACGTGAACTAACTCACCTCCCAGTCGGTGCCTCTGAAATCTCCGAGACTGGAGGGGCGGGGGGGCGGGCGAGGGGAGATGGCTTGTTGCTTAGGGATGAGGGAACCCCATCCTTTGCCGGGGGATTCCAGCCCCAGCTTGGCACCCCTTCCTGGCCCCCACAACGCGCAGGGTCCGGCTCTCCCCCCATCGGTGCTGCGGGCTTTGTCTGCTCAGCCGAGAACCTCTCCCCGCGGCTGGGCGCCGGGATCGACTACGGGAGAGCGGGAGGGGGAAGCGGAGAGGGAGCGCGGCAGGGAGGGGGAAGAGGGGAGAGAGAGAAAGCCGCAGTGAGCTCGCGGGGACCGCTCCCCGCCCCCGGCCCCCCCTCATTTCCATAAGAAAGCGGGCCCCCAGGACCGACCGGAGCGGGGAAGGAGCGGGTCCCGGGAGGGGGCGCGCGGCGCTAGCCGGCTTCCAACCCGCTCCGTTTCCGCAGACTACTCCTTCTCCCTGCACCCGCCCCTCACAAAATTAGGGACCTCGACTTCCATCCCACCCCCAGCTTGTCCTGGAGCTGCGAGGAAAGACCGAAGGGCACATCCCTATCCTCCTCGGGTCAAGGAATTTGTCCCCGCGCCCCCGAGGGCGGGAAACTACAACTCCCGGCATGCTCCGGGCGCCCCCGGCGCGCCCCCCTCCCGTCAGTTCCATGCTGCTCCATCCAGTTCATTTAAAACAAAAGAGTTTGAGCGCTGGAAGGGGCTGGGCTCTATTGGGGGCCACTGAGCGCCGCTCCCGGACTGGGGCTCGGTGCGGGAGCCTAACGGGGGCGCCTGGACGGCGGGGACTAGAGACTCCCAGGTCCGAGGCGGGAGGGGTGGGGGCAGAGATCCCGCAGCCCCCCGCCCCCCGTCACCCCCGGAGAGGAGAGGAGATCTGCTTTCTTGGTTTTGCTTCTCTTTCCCCCCACCCCCACCCCGGGGGCTGGGGCGAGGGGAGTCGGGTTACAGGGTGTTTGGGGAGGGGGGCTTAGGGGGAGGGTCTATCTTTCTATCTCGCTTTCTTCCCCCCTCCCCAGTTCTTTGTTCCCCCCTCCCCACACACCCCCTCCTCTCCTCTCCCCTCCCCTCCTCTCTCCTCTTTTCCCTTCCACCCCCTCTCTCTCTCTCTCTCTCCCTCTCTCTCTCCCCCAGCTTTTGTTTCGCCATGCCTAGTCTAGTGGTATCTGGAATAATGGAAAGAAATGGGGGCTTTGGAGAACTAGGCTGTTTCGGGGGAAGCGCTAAGGACCGAGGGCTGCTGGAAGACGAGCGCGCCCTTCAGCTGGCTCTCGATCAACTCTGCCTCCTGGGTTTGGGGGAGCCCCCCGCCCCCACGGCGGGCGAGGACGGGGGAGGTGGGGGGGGCGGCGCCCCCGCGCAGCCGGCCGCCCCCCCGCAGCCGGCCCCGCCGCCGCCGCCCGCGGCGCCCCCGGCCGCCCCGACGGCGGCCCCCGCGGCGCAGACGCCCCAGCCCCCCACCGCCCCCAAAGGGGCGGGCGACGCCAAGCTCAGCGCTCTCTACAAAGAGGCCGAGCTGCGCCTGAAGGGCAGCAGCAACACCACGGAGTGTGTTCCCGTGCCCACCTCCGAGCACGTGGCCGAGATCGTGGGCAGGCAAGGTAAGCGGGGCGCCGGGACCGGTGAGGGGGACTGTAGTGGGGGCACCCCGTCCCCAGCGCGGAAAGTTCATTTCTTCCCTTCTAGCCCGCCTCCGGCTCTGTCCCTTCCCCACAAAGGGGGACCCGCCCCCTACCCTGATTTCTAAGTGCCACAAAGTTCCCTGTTACCCCTAGTCGGGACGATTCTCCAGATCCTTCCACCCCCAGGGCTCTGCCCTCAGACAAAGAAATATCCTCGCACTGGAAGAGGGAAAGGGGAGGGGATAGGTCTCCCAATCCAGGGAGGCTGTCCGGAGGGGGTGTCCACTCCTCCTAACCAGAAAAACTGACGGAATGTGCAAGAGTTACTCAGAAGCCTGTACTCTGGTATCTGCTCCTAGGTTGGGGAGGGGGCACCCCTGGGACCCCCAGCCGCCTGGAGTTACAGACTTTAGGGGAGACCTGGCCCTTGAAGCCAGACTGAGTATCAGTCTCTTTGTTGGGCTGAGTGTAGGAATGGAAGGGGGTGTGGCCCAGGGGAGGGTCCCAGCCTGGGGAAGAGGCGGTGAGGGGGGCTGCTGAAAGGAGGGGGTCCTGTGGTTACCCACCCACCAAAGTTGGACTGTCTCTGGGGTTTTGGAAGGGGTGTCTCCAAGGAAGTGCTACATCCTGGCTTGGACCTCTCCTCTTCCTTCTCTGGCTTTTGTTCTGGGCTGGCCACAGCCTAGGGCCAGAGGCCTAGAGAGGGGTCTCTGGTAGTGAAAGAGTAGGACAGGGCAGGAGGGGGCCTGCTGGGGGGTAGGAAACCTTCACCTGGAAATTTGGTGGAAGGCGTGTGTCTGGGTGTGTTGGGAGGGGGTGCAGAATTAATCCAGCATAGTATGTCTGGTACCACACCCTCTGCTGCTCCAGCATCCCTGGGTGGGTGGGTGGGTGTGCTGGTGAAGGTCCAAATTGAGCAGACGGGATCTTGGGGACCCTTCCCTCTCCTGGCTTCTCAAAGAGAGTGGGGGGGCGGGATTTGGAAATTGCAAAGGGGCTGGGCTGGGGAGGTGTGGGGTGGGGGAGGAGCTGTCCCACAGTGGGGAACAATAGAGGAGCTGCATTCCGGCTGGGAGTGCGGGAGGAGGCCGGCTTCTGGCGGAGGAAAAGGGGAGGCGGGCCAGGGGGGCCTCTACTCCACATCCCACCTCACCCACCGGGAGTGCTGGGGGTTAGGGGGATTTCACGGAGAGATCCAGAATGGAGGAGGGGAAGATGCCACTCCCCTGCACAGCCCTCATCCCCCGGGGCACTCCATCTCTTGAGGTTTCTGATTTAGAAAGTTGGATTTCCTCTTGTCAGAAACTGGGGATCCAAAGCCCAGGAACTGGGTGGGGACGGACACTGCTATCTTTTCGTGGGTGTGGGGGTGGTCTTGGGAGGCCCCGGAATTTAATGGAGTCATTCTTTCCTTTTCTGCCTCCGCATCAGATGGGTTTGTCCCTCTTAAAAGTAGGGGGATCTTTTTTTTTTTATTATTCAGAAAAGATAAGCCTGCCCCTCAGTCAAGTATATGGAAGTCCTCCCTCTTGTCTAACCTCCCTCCTCCTGCTGCAGTGTTAGTGCTTCTCTGTTTGACCTCTAGGAAGGTGAAGCCCAGTGGGTCTTCCCTTTAAGAGACACTTCTTCGGGGTTGCAGAACCCAGGAAGAGGCCCACCACCAGTTTTGTACCTCCAGGCCTCTAGCATTTCTCCTTACCCTGATGCCTCGGCCTGTCCTTCTCACCCCAACCCCAACCACTAAATATACCTAGCTCTCATTTAAGTTTTTGGACCCAAAACTTAGAGCCAGAACCCAGGCGCCCATCAAACGATATGTGAATAGAAATGGTAGGAGAGGGGGGTTCACTGTTCTTCAACCCTCCAGACCTGGAAAATAGAACAATCATTTACTGACATTAAAGCAGCAAGGATGTGGGCTGGACAACAGGTAGGACTTCTTAACTGCCAAGAGGTCTGAAGACGAGGGGACTAGCAAATTCTCCTTTAAAAGTGAGGGGAGGGGGCAGGGCGTGGTGGCTCATGCCTGTAATCCCAGCACTTTGAGAGGCCAAGGTGGGTGGATCACCTGAGGTCAGGAGTTTGAGACCAGCTTGGCCAGCATAGTGAAACCCTGTCTCTACTAAAAATACAAAGAATTTGCCGGGCGTGGTGGCGGGTGCCTGTAATCCCAGCTACTCGGGAGGCTGAGGCAGGAGAATGGCTTGAACCCGAGAGGCGGAGGTTGCAGTGAGCCAGGATTGCACCATTGCACTCCAGCCTGGGCGACAAGAGCAAGACTCCGTCTCAATAAAAAACAAAAAAAAAGAAAGAAAAGTGAGGGGAGGGGCCCCCTACCCACTCTCTCCCCCCACCCCCCAATCTGCCAGCGTTGAAGAAGCTGCCATCTGGAGTGGAGGAAGGAGGAAAAAATGAGCTCACCTCAGGTCTCTGGCTGGAGGGCTGGGGCAGAGACAGAAAAGTATGACCACTTGGTTTCGGATGGAGAGAGAAAGGGAATAGTGAGTTATGCTCAGAGAGGGGTGTGAGTGAGTCTACATGTGAATGGGGGTGACAGCCGTGGGTGTGGGTGTGTATAGGAATGTGCTGTTTGTGTGCTGGGGAGGATGGGGATGGACAGTGGGATGTATGAAAGGCTGAAACACAGGGACTTGGTGTGTGTATAAAAGAGGTGTATAAAAGTGTACATTAGGCTGGCCCCGTAAGTATTATTAAGATAAAAGCACACGGTACATCACACCTCTTAGGTACGTGTGTGCGAAGTCACACACGTGATGTGTGTTTCCCAAAAGGGTATGAGTCTTGGAGACTCTGTGTGAAGCTAGGAGCAAGGAAGGGGAAGGTGGGTAAGGCGAAAAGGGACTTGTCCAGCCCCAGGTTTGCAGAGTAGCCCTTACTTCTCTCTCTCTCTCTCTCTCTCTCTCTCTCTCTCTCTCTCTCTCTCT
>NW_022437059.1:403085-449378 GCF_009761245.1 Sapajus apella | reverse complement strand
TCTCTCTCTCTCTCTCTCTCTCTCTCTCTCTCTCTCTCTCTCTCTCTCTCTTTTGCCTTCTCCCTCTTTTGCCTTCTCCCTCTTTGTCTGTCTTTGTCTCATTTTTTTTCTTTCTCTTCCTGCCTTTCCCAAACCTCCCAGCTTTAACTCACTCCTACTTCAAAGCAGGAGTGTGGGTCCAGAATACCTCTCCCTCAGCCCAGCTCAGCTCTGTTGCCCCCAGGGGACAGGGGGACAAGAGTGACGCGGGGTTGGGCACTGCTCCCTCACACAGAAGTTTCTTTATCTCCATACTGCTCCTTTCCTCCTTGAAATTCTGATTCTCAGAACCTTCCCAGTCTCCCACTCTACCAGTTGCTGCAACCTCACTGTGAATTTGAGGCCCACTGAGAGAAACTACGTGTGGGGAGGTCACAGAGCAGATCGCCTTCAGTGGTCCCTGAGTAGTTTGGAGGACACTTGTAATGATCAAGGGTCAGATGAGTAGATTGTGAAGTTAGCACATTGGGGTTCTGTGGAAAGATCAGGGTCAGTGACAGATGGGGGTGATTAAGTGATTTGGAAGTTTGTGAGTAGTCAGGAATCAGTAGAGAAATTGAAGGAAGAGCAAATGTTGGGGGAAAGGAGTGTAGTTTGTGAATAGATTTGAGTTACCAGCTTGTATGGGAGGGAGGGTCAGTGATTATTTGGGGGTTTTGAGGAGTGAACGAATTTGGCCCGGAATGGAACTCAGGAAAAGTTGGTACATTTCGAAATCTGTGGTTGACAGAGACATAGGATACATCTGAGATCTGATAAATGGGTCGTTCAAGTCAGGGTGGACTGTGTGTGCAGCCGTGGGCATTTCAAAGGGTAGACCGAAGGGCTTCTGGGAGGCTGGGTATTTGGGTGAAGATCAGGAATTTATTGGTCCCTGCACAAACCCTGTTGCGTGTGTTTCTTTGTCTCTCTCCTTCCCCGCCCTATCCCAGGCTGCAAGATTAAGGCCCTGAGGGCCAAGACCAACACCTACATCAAGACACCGGTGAGGGGCGAGGAGCCCGTGTTCATGGTGACCGGGCGGCGGGAGGACGTGGCCACAGCCCGGCGGGAAATCATCTCAGCAGCGGAGCACTTCTCCATGATCCGCGCCTCCCGCAACAAGTCAGGCGCCGCCTTTGGTGTGGCTCCTGCTCTGCCCGGCCAGGTGACCATCCGCGTGAGGGTGCCCTACCGCGTGGTGGGGCTGGTGGTGGGCCCCAAAGGGGCAACCATCAAGCGCATCCAGCAGCAAACCAATACATACATTATCACACCAAGCCGTGACCGCGACCCCGTGTTCGAGATCACGGGTGCCCCGGGCAACGTGGAGCGTGCGCGCGAGGAGATCGAGACACACATCGCGGTGCGCACGGGCAAGATCCTCGAGTACAACAATGAAAACGACTTCCTGGCGGGGAGTCCCGACGCCGCACTCGACGGCCGCTACTCGGACGCCTGGCGGGTGCACCCGCCCGGCTGCAAGCCCCTCTCCACCTTCCGGCAGAACAGCCTGGGCTGCATCGGCGAGTGCGGAGTGGACTCTGGCTTTGAGGCCCCACGGCTGGGTGAGCAGGGCGGGGACTTTGGCTACGGCGGGTACCTGTTTCCCGGCTATGGCGTGGGCAAGCAGGATGTGTACTACGGCGTGGCCGAGACTAGCCCCCCGCTGTGGGCGGGCCAGGAGAACGCCACGCCCACCTCCGTGCTCTTCTCCTCGGCCTCCTCCTCCTCCTCCTCTTCCGCCAAGGCCCGCGCTGGGCCTCCGGGCGCTCACCGCTCTCCTGCCACTTCTGCGGGGCCCGAGCTGGCCGGACTCCCGAGGCGCCCGCCGGGAGAGCCGCTCCAGGGCTTCTCTAAACTTGGTGGGGGCGGCCTGCGGAGCCCCGGCGGCGGGCGGGATTGCATGGTGTGCTTTGAGAGCGAAGTGACTGCCGCCCTTGTGCCCTGCGGTCACAACCTGTTCTGCATGGAGTGTGCAGTACGCATCTGCGAGAGGACGGACCCAGAGTGTCCCGTCTGCCACATCACAGCCACGCAAGCCATCCGAATATTCTCCTAAGCCCCCTGCCCCATGCCTCCGGGGCCTGCTCCACGGGGGCCCAGCCTGGACCTGTTTTCCACTAAGGCCTTTTGGAAAGCGGTGATTTGAGGGGCAAGGTGCTTAGAGATACTCGCTCGCTGGGGAAGGGGGGAGGGAGGCAGTGGTGGCTGGAGGGTGGGCCACTTTCAGAGCCTCTGGTCACCCTGTCCTGGAAAGATTGGGAGGGGGCCAGACTGAAAATTTTACTAGAGTTACAACTCTGATACCTCAACACACCCTTCAATCTGGAAGCAGCTAAGAGAAAACTTTTGTTTTGCCAGAGGTGGCCGCTAAGGCATCCTGACGCCCTCTGCCCACCTCCCCAGCTGTGTGTCACTCCACCCCTTCTTCTGAGGAGGGGGTGGGTAAAAGGGAGAGGGAGAATTACCACCTGTAGCTAGAGGTGCTCTTTCCAATCCCTAAGCCCTCTGGTCCTGACCTCCGACCTCCTAACGTGACCCTTTACCCCCCACCCCACCCCCATATCCTGTTTGGGAAACTGTCCCCAGTTTCCAGCAGTGTAAGGGAGTTGGAGCCCTATCAGAAGTTGCGTAGATCTTCTCGGGGTGAGGGGGAGAGAAGCATGTCAATCGCTTCTATGGCTGAAGGGCTCAGAAGCCATCTGTCCCCACAAAGCTGGGCTAGAGGAATCTGGAGAGGAGTGCTCCTCTCTGCCCCTGCCCCCCAATGCTTCCCTTCACTCTCTCCGCCCATCTTCCCTTCCTTTGGGATCTTCCCTCTCCTCAACTCTTTCCTTTCCCTCCAGCTCTTTGCTTTGCTTTCCCTTGGTGGCTGTCACTCCCAGCTCTGCCTCCTCTTTGTCTTTGTCTTTCTTCCCTTTCACCCCCTCCCTCCTGCCCCTTCCAGCCCAGCTTTGGGGATACCATCCTCCTGGGGAGAAGTAGGGGAGAAGATTTTGATGGTCCTCCCATTCCTCTTCAAACATCTGGAGGCCCTCTCCCCCACTCCTCCAAAGAAACATCTCAAATTCTTGATGGAATGTATCCCCATTCTCAATGAAAATGTGAGGAGGGGACTGGGGTAAAGGGTCGAACCCCCACCTTCATCATCTATGGGCATTATATTTAGGGAGTAGTTCTTGGGCTGGATTTTCTGGTGGTGGAAGTGGGGGCGCCAGAGTAGTATGTCTGCTATTTCAAGGAGCAGGAAAGGGCATGAGGCAGGAGGAGAGGCCGGTGGAGGGAAGAGCTGCTCGTCCTCCCATGTGGTGCCCCACTCCTGCCCCCCTCTCGACCTGACCTGAACCTTTATTGAATCCTTATTAGCTTGAATCCTCCATGCAAATCATGGAGTCTCTGTCCCACCCGTTGTTGTGACTGAGGAGAGGCCAGGTCTTCAGAGAGGGGTCAGCCCGGGGCAAAGCAGGATTGGGGGCAGCAGGGCCTGTTCGGAGAATCACATATTGTTATAGGCCTTGCACCCCCCTTTGTTGCTACCCTCCTGCTCAGTTGGGACTGCCACCAGCTCTCCACCCTCCTGGTTCCGCTGGCCGGGCCAAGAGAGGATGGAGGGATGGGAGTCCCAGGGAGTCCTAGGAGATCCTTGTAAATAATGGGGTGGGACTGTTCTGAGTGATCGCCCGAGCACTTAAAGCTCCAGAGTCCCATTCTTCCTGGATGGAGAAGTGGTGTAGGTGGAGGTGCAGAGGGGATTTCCTCCTCTCCTTTCTCCTGTTGAGAATTAACACCTCTCCACAGCCTTCCCCTCCAGAACACCAGCCAGGGAGGGGAGAGGAAGGAGGTCACAGCCAAGAAAACTACCCTGTGACGACTTCCCTCCTTCCCGCCTATGTGAGCCATCCTGAGATGTCTGTACAATAGAAACCAAACCAAATGGGCACCCTCGGTCTGTCGCCGGGGGCAGGTGGGGAGGGGGGTGGGAAGAAGGGATGTCTGTCTGTCGATCCCCCTCCCCCTCTCCACTCTTTACCCACAAAGGCAGAAGACTGTTACACTAGGGGGCTCAGCAAATTCAATCCCACCCTTACCAATTGAGCCAAACCTAGAAACAAACATGAAACACGCATAGTGAGAGACAAAACAGAGGAGAGAAAGAGCGCATGAGAGGGAGCGAGACAGGCCACCAACACAGAGGAGAGAAAACAAAAAATAGCAAAAAAAAAAAAAAGCAGTTCTTTATAATTTAATATTCTATTTTAATAAAGGCGTTTATTACCGTATAAATGTAGCAAAGAACCTGGGCTAATATGAAAAAAAGACTTTTTATTAGGTAATTTATTATATGAAAAGGATATTTTATTTTATGATAAAGTGATCCTTAAAAAAATAAAAAAACTTTAGAAGGTTTAGAATATATGTAGGGAGAGAAGAAGAAAAAAATACATTTGTATTCAGAGTTAAATCTTAAAAAAGTGTTTTTAATATATGTTTGGGTTTACGTTGCTTTTTTCCCCCACTTTTTTTTGGGGAGGAATGTCATTTGCTTTTCTTGGGGGAGCATCCTGGGATGGATGGTGGAGAGAGGAGCTGGGGGAACCTGGTCCCTTCTGGGGTCCTTCCAGTAGATTGGATTTCATTCCATGGGCTCCTCCTCCCCTCTCCCCCTCCCCCTCAGGGGAGCCGGCAGAGCCAAACAAAGAAAGGGATTAACAAGAAAGGAAGAAGCTGTAAGACTGAGGACTGAGGATCCTGGGGTGTCCCCCCCAGCTTTCCCCTGCCCTGTCCCAGGGGCAAGTGAGGAGGGGAAATCCAGAACTGAGGCCTAGCAGGCCTGTAGGAACCCTCAGAGATGTGTGAGATTTAAGAGAACTAGATTTTTTTTTTTTAACCAAAAACAAGAGAGAGAAGAAAAAGAGAAACCGAGGGGTTTAAAAGAAAAGAATACTACAAAATAATAATTATTAATAATAATAATTCAAATTTATTTCATATAATCCTAGAGAGAGAAAGAAACAATTACTAGTTACTTAGTAGACGATATTCAGATAGCTTAAAAGTTTAGTAGCATTGAGGGCCGCTGGGTCCAGTAGAATGTATAAAAGTCGTAAGGAAAAGATAAATAGAGGAGGGAAGTGGCTGAGTCCACCCTGAGTCGCCCCATCTTCACATAGCAGGGTTGGAGCAGGTTGCTAGTTTAAGATTGGGAGTTTCCAGTCTGGTGGGGTTGATTCTGAGAATCCTTGGATTTTTTAATTGTAGGACAAAGAAATGAGGGGTTCATTTCCCAGGGTCTTGGAAAGGGTGCAATGCACACCAATCATCTCAATAAGACAGGGGCTGCGCTGGGGGGCAGCAGAGGAGGCCGAGCACATTCACTTGCACCCCTAGTGCCTGGGCAGTCCATACTCCAATGTGGGATGTCCTCTCCTGGGGCTCCCAAGGGAGGATAGGGACAGCTCAGCTCAAACCCTCCCATGCCAGCTTCCCCCAGGCCTAACAGGAAGTCCTTCTTGAAGTGTGACCTCAGTCTACTTCTCCACAGATTGACTTAACAGCCTGGGAAGTCATTCCACAAACAGACACATGCACACGTGCTTCTCACCTTCAGAGCTTCAAGAGCACTGAGGGGATCAGTCCCCTACCCCTGTTCCATCCAGCTTTCCATTTAGCTTTGACCTCCATGGCAGCAGTGGCAGTAACAATCTCAGTAACCGTTCTTTAAAGTTGGCTGGTTCTTTACCTGCTTGCAAAGTGCTTTCTTGTCTTATAAAAGTTAGATTCCAAGAAGGACTTCCCACAGAGTGGAGTGGAGACATTGTCCTTGAAGGCCTGGGAGAAAGGCATGCCCATGGGGAAAGGCACAGGGACTTTGGGTCACGCCAGCCCTACCCTCTGCTCCAGTCCACCTCCATCTACGTGTCTAGGTAGGGGTCATCCACTGTGCCCTGGAGTGGAATATATTGCCCTCCCCACACAAAACTGGGGAGCTTGGCTTCTGCATGTGAGAAATCAACATTTTTAAAGCACTTGCCTTTTACCAACCCCAGCTTGCAATCAGATTGGGCCTTTCGCTCCCATCGAAGGAGGTGGAGAGGCCCCTTGGCTCTCCCTTTGGGAGGAGGAGCCTGCTTTATTACACCAATGACTCTGCCATGCCCCTCCCTGGCCCTAGACCCCAAACACATCTCCCTCTCCCCAATTTACTCTTCTCGCCCCACCTAGGGACAGATTCCCCCTGCTCTTTTGTCCTAGAAACCCCGCTAGTTTGGGATGGTAGCGTCTGGGGTGGGGAGGGCTTCCCCTTCCCCACTCGAGGGTGCGGGTGGGGAAGGGGGGGTGGGTGGAGACAGCCCTGGGGCAGGGAGGATGGTCTCTCCACTGTAGAAAGTAGAGTAGGATTGTGGTCAGACTTAATTTGAGGCATCTAGTGAAGACACGTACAAATCCACCAAGGAAAAAGATTTTAAAAGCAAAATAAAGGCGGGAAATAAAACAGACCCAAGAATAATCAAGTCAAAGTGATGTTGCACAAAATGCAGAGAAACCAAGAAGGGGGAGGGTTAATGTATTAAATGTGCTATTAAGAACTTAATTTTATTAAAAGTACTATTACTTAAGGCTCTGTCTTCCTTCTCTGCATGTGAGTCTGTGCCATCTTGGGGTGAGTGGGAGGATCTGGGTGGGGATTGCATCTTGACATTTCCTCTAGTGTAGCTCTGGTCTCCCTACACGCCTGTGAGTAGTGGATGTCTCCAGAGTTCCTTGCCACCCTGCGCTCCCCCTCTGCTCTCCATAGCTCGCTGCTCGGGTCTCCAAGCTCTCAATCTCTGCATTTTTCTCCATTTACTCCCCTCTCTTCTTTGGAGGTGCAGTCAGGCCTTCTTCCATCCTCACCTGAAGAACGGGAAGGTGGCCAGGCCAACCTGGCCAACATGGTGAAACATCATCTCTACTAAAAATACAAAAAGTAGTCGGGCATGGTGGCTCATGCTTGTAATCCCAGAACTTTGGGAGGCTGAGGTGGATGGATCACTTAAGGCCAGGAGCTCAAGACCAGCATGGGCAACATAGTGAGACCCTGTCTCTACCAAAAATACACAAAATTAGCCGGGCATGGTAACACATGCATGTAGTCTCAGCTACCCTGGAGGCTGAGGCAGGAGAATTACTTGGACCCAGGAGGCGGAAGTTGCAGTGAGCTGGGAGATCATGCCACTGCATTCCGGCCTGGGCAACAGAGTGAGACTCTGTCTAAAAAACAAACAAGCAAAACAAACAAACAAACAACAAAAAAAAACCCACAGGCTGGGCACAGTGGCTCATGCCTGTAATCCCAGCACTTTGGGAGGCTAAGGTAGGTGGATCACAAGGTCAAGAGATGGAGACCATCCTGGCCAAGATGGTGAAACCTTGTCTCTACTAAAAATACAAAAATTAGCTGGGTGTGGTGGTGGGCACCTGAATTCCCAGCTACTCAGGAGGCTGAGGCAGGAGAATTGCTTGAACCTGGGGGGCAGAGGTTGTAGTGAGCTGAGATCGTGTCACTGCACTCCAGCCTGGTGACAGAGCAAGACTGTGTCTCAAAAAAAAAAAAACAACCAGAGGAAGGTTAGTCAGGGTGACAGAGATCCTACCTGGACAGCTATTGCTAGGCTCCATGGAGAGGGGGCAGAGAGCTGAGACAGGGATCCTCCCCATTTACCCCACTGGATCCAATCTATCCCTCTTCCTTGGGATCAGGAAGAAGACTGGATGGGCCGGGCTTGATGACTCAAGCCGGTAATCCCAGCACTTTGGGAGGCTGAGGTGGGTGGATCACCTGAGGTCAGGAGTTTGAGACCAGCTTGGCCAACATGGTGAAACGCTGTCTCTACTAAAAATACAAAAATTAGCCAGGCATGGTGGCAGGCATCTGTAATCCTAGCTACTCGGGAGGCAAAGACAGGGAGAATTGCTTGAACCCGGGAGGCAGAGGTTTCGGTGAGCCGAGATTATACTACTGCCCCCCAGCCCGGGTGACAGAGTGAGACTCCATCTCAAAAAAAAAACAAACAAAAAACTGGATGGAGGGCTTAGACCTTCCACCTCTCAGGCTTAAAAACCCCTTCCCCAGCACACACCTACAGGACTGGCCCCGACTCCCTCTTCTCCCTTGTATCTCCCGCTGCCTCCTCCCCTTGCCCCTGGCATTGGAGTGACCTCAGTTCTTGGCACCAGGGCCCTCAGCACCAGATGGTGCCCACCGATGGCTTCCTTTGTCTCGCCTTCCAGATACCCCCTCCCTTCCATGCTCTCCTCCCTCCCCCACCTGCCCTGGGGGTTGGCAGAGGGAAGGGCGGGCACCTCCCGTCCCCTTGGCACCATCCCCAGACCACAGGACTCCAGAGGCAGCTGGCCCTGAGGGGCAGTAGGTATGGTGGGGAGGACAGAGGAAAGGGAGGAAGGGGATTAGAGACTCAGAGGAGGGGCCAAAGTTGAAGGGGAGGCATAGACAAGAAGAGGAAGGAACAGACGGGAGGCAGCAGGCTGACCAGGCGTTGATACAAAACAGCTTTATTTGAGGGTCTGAGTCTGTGAGGGGTGGACAGATAAAAGAGGTATTTGTGATAGGGCATGAAGACCTTAAGGTCCTGGGGGTGCTGTGAACAGGGAACAGTCTGACATCTGGAACCAAAGGGCAGGGAAAGGTCCTGGGGCTGAGGTGGGGACAAGGGAGTACCAGAAGCCAGTTGGGGCAGGGTGGTGCTGGCCAAGGTCAGAGGCTGATGCAACAGGCCCTCTTCTCCCCAGAGCCAGGCTCCTGCCCACCCTGAGCACTGCCCAGAGTGATGGCATTGGTCCGGGTGCTATTCTGTCTCTGCTTGGACACCTTCTCAAAGATCTCTGGGAGGGGAGAGGGCAATGATTAGGCCAGAAGATTTAGAGCCCATGCACCCTCCTCCCTGACCCCACGCACACACTGCATACCCCTTCTGAGTGTGGGAGTGGCCACATATGCAGGAGGTTTTGCAGCAGGAAATGGAGTATGGACATTGGGGTCCCTTCTACTTACCTGGGTGGAGAAGGAACCAAGAGTCAGCCCATGGGAAGTGTGGCCTGTTCCCTCCCTGAGCTCCAGGCTGAGTGGGAGGCACTGGGGAGGGACTGAGGGGGACAAGCAGTGGTGCCAGGGCCCACAGAGGAGCTGAGGAATTAGCTGGGGTGAGGGCTGAGTGTCTGCATTCCTACTGCTGCCCGCAGAAGCCACAGGGATGGAATAGGGTGCAGAATAAAGAATAAAGGTAGTCTAACCTTTCAGGACAGTCTCAAAGGCGAGCTCAACATTGGTGGAGTCCAGGGCTGAGGTCTCCAGGAAGAGCAGTCCATTGTTTTCTGCCAGGCAGCAAAACACACCATTAATTGTGGGAATCCAAGGCAATAATAATAATAATAATAACAAATAATGTTTGCTATATACATTTGCTGTGTGCGAAACCCTAGGCATGTAGCAGTTCATTTAATCCTTAAAACAACTTAGGAGGTAGGTTCATTTAGAAAACTGAATCCAGAGACACAAAGAAAATGAATCAGGAACTTGCTCCATTTAGTAAGTGGCTAAAAGCAGATGGGAGGCTGGGCCATGGGACTTCAGAACACCCTTAACCAGAAGACATCTTATTGTGCTGCCTCTAAACCAGAAGACTCCTGGGAAGCCTATCGTCTCCATAGGATCTTTGACATTGCAGGGTGGAGCTGCCTTAAAATCAGCTACGGATTCGGCACAGTGGCTCACACTCGTAATCCCAGCACTTTGGGAGGTCGAGGCAGGTGGATCACCTGAGGTCAGGAGTTTAAGACCGGTCTGGCCAACATGGTGAAATCCAATCTCTACTAAAAATACAAAAATCAGCCAGGTGTGGTGGCGCACATCTGTAGTCCCAGTTCCTCAGGAGGCTGCGGCATGAGAATTGCTTGAACCCAGGAGGCAGAGGTTGGAGTGAGCTGAGATCACAGCACTGCACTCCAGCCTCGGCAACAGATTGAGACTTGGTCTCAAAAAAAAAAAAAACAAAAAAAACTATAAATAATTGCTGGTAAAGACAATCTCAGGGCAAGTGGTGGGACATGATGGGAGACACAGGGTCCCAGAGGGGAAGCGCTGGGAAATCCTGAGGAAGAGGGGATGACGGAGAGGACTGTATGGAGGGAGGCCAGGGTAGGGACTCTATGGGTGGGGGCCGGGCCTTGAGAGGCTGCAAGGGGAAGGTGGGAGGCTTGGAGGAGTCAGCCTGGTAGTGGCAGGCTCTCACCAGCGAACATGCGGGCCTCCTCAGTGGGCACTTCCCGGGCCTGGCTGAGGTCACTCTTGTTACCCACGAGCATGACAACGATCGTGGCTTCAGCATGGTCATAGAGCTCCTTCAGCCAGCGCTCCACCACAGCATAGGTCTGGTGCTTGGTTAGGTCAAACACCAGGAGGGCTCCCACTGCACCACGATAGTACCTGGGGGTGGGAATGAGAAGGATGGACAGAGATACAATCAGGGGCATTGGATCCAGCATCAGAGCAGAGCCACCAAGCTGGAACGCCCAGGATCAGAGTATTAGAGATCAGGAAATACAGAAACTTGGGGCCAGGGGCCCAAAACCCAACAGGGCAGCTCAAGTCTCCTCTGCCTTCCAGGGACGCTGGTCTTGGAGCCTCTAAAGTTTCACCTCACTGCTCTAAAATCTCCACTGACTCAGTCATAGCCGGCCCCTCTGCTTTCTCAGGTCCTTGTCCTGATTTTAGCCCCTGCTCTCCATCAATGCACATCTGGGCTTCAGCCAAGTCTGCTACCTTCAAGATCTTCCTCACATGGCTCCTCAACAGTGTGCTCTTTTCTCCTGTGGCCATCTTTCTAGGACCAGCTGAATGCCTACCCCTTGCAGCAGTCCCTGGCCTGACCATTCAAGGCATCACTGCAAGCATCCAGTCTCCCTCTTGGAGTCGGATGGGGTGTCTTCAGACTGGTGATGCCTAACTCCCAATTTATTGATGAGTCAACCGAGGCTCAGAAGAGGTCAGGTAACGAGGAGTGATGAATGTGTGTGGACCTTTCAAGGGTGTGTGACCGAAGCCCCTGCTTCTTGCTTCCTGCCCCCTGGCAAGTGTTATCCACCCCATACACACACAAACAGACCCCATTTCACATGCTTAGACCTCACACTGACTGGAAGACACGTTTCTTTTTTCTATTTTTGAGACAGAGTTTTGCTCTTGTCACTCAGGGTGGATTGCAATGGCGCAATCCTGGCTCACTGCAACCTCCGTCTCCTGGGTCTAAGTGATTCTCCTGTCTCAGCCTCCCAAGTAGCTGGGATTACAGGTGCACACCACCACTCCCAGTCAATTTTTAGTAGAGACGGGGTTTTGCTATGTTGGCCAGGCTGGTCTTGAACTCCTGACTTCATGTGATCCACCTGCCTTGGCCTCCCAAAGTGCTGGGATTACAGGCGTGAGCTACCACACCTGCTGACACTTTTTTCTTGACACAGTCTCACTTTGTCACCCAGGTTGGAGTGCAGTGGGGTGATTTCGGTTCATTGCAACCTCTGCCTTCCGGTTTGAGCCATCCTCCCACCTTAACTTCCTGAGTATCTGGGGCTACAGGTATGCACCACCATGCCCAGCTAATTTTTTATATTTTTGGTACAAACAGGATTTTGCCATGTTGCCCTGAGTGGTCTCAAATTTGTGAGCTCAAATGATCCACCCGCCTTGGCCTCCCAAAGTGCTGGGATTACAGGTGTGAGCCAACGCACCCGGCCTAAGAGACACTTCGAATGTGGTGTCAGGAGGCCTCCCGTGTGTCCTCTGAGTCTTCATAAAATGCAGATGCCAGGTTCAGCTCGTGGCCATCTGTGGTAAGATGAAAGTTGCCAAGTGCAGAGCACTGTGCAGAAGTGAGGGGGCGCTCTCGATCCATGCAGCTTTCCCCCATCCCAGCTCCACCCTGATTTCACCTTGCTTGTATTTATATAGAAATTAATTATAGCACTTTACTCCTGTGATACTTTAAGGGTTACATAAAATGCCAAACGTAAAATGCCTTGTCCCTTCCTGGGCACATAGCAAAGGCTTAGCAAGTGGCAATGATTCCTGCTTTCGGTGGTACTAGTCAGTGTTCTTACATCCCGGCTTGGGCTGTTTCTGTTTACAGTACCTTGTATCTTCTGAGATGCGTCCCCCTCCCCGCCCCCCGGAGCCCACCACTGAGCCGCCTTGCCTCCTCCTCCTCCAGAAGTGTTCCCTGACTTCCCCAGAACTCCCACCACCCAGCAGCCCCCAGGCCCAGGCTCACGCCGAGGTGATGGCTCGGTACCGCTCCAGGCCAGCGGTGTCCCAGATCTGAGCCTTGACAGCAGCGGTGCCCAACATCACAGTGCGGGTGGAGAACTCAACCCCGATGGTGGTGCGGCTGTCGTGGCTGAACTCATTGCGCGTGAATCTGGAGAGCAGATTGGTCTTCCCCACACCTGATTCGCCGATCAGCACCACTGAAGGAGTGGAGAGATACGTGCTGAGCATGGGGTAGAGCAGCTCCAAGCCCAGCTGAGCTCGGAGGGTCTGCCCAGCAGAAAAAGGGAACTGAACTCAGAAAAAAAGATTAGGGAGCGGAGTCTCCTGGGAGACTGGAGTCAGCCACTCTGCATAATGCATCCGTCCTCGTGGGCAGAAAAGCCAAGAGTTTAAAACAAACAAAGGGGCTTGAAGGGTTATAGCCTGGTCTGTTGAGACATGGTTGCGGAGTCAGCCTGCATCGCTGGTGAGGGAGTGACATCTGTGGGCTCTTTATGAGTGTCGTGTGGAGACATGACTGTTGTGTGTGAATATGGACAGGGATGGTGCGAGGTCGGGGGGTGCACAGTTCTGGAGCAGGACTAGGAGTATGAGAACACTGTGCTTGTCTCTATGTATATGAGCCGGGATTGTGGGAGGTTTGGTGTGTGTGTTTGCATAAGGAACAGAGGTGTGAATCGAAGTGTGGGTAAGGAGAAAGTTTGGCAGTTGACATATCTGTGGGTGAAAGGAAGGCATGTGTGCTCATGTATGTGTAAGAAGTTAGGTTCCAGGGTCGGGCGTGGTGGCTCATGCCTGTAATTCCAGCACTTTGGAAGGCCGAGGTGGATGGATCTTCTGAGGTCAGGAGTTCAACACCATCCTGGCGAACATGGTGAAACCCCATCTCTACTAAAAATACGAAAATTAGCCGGGCATGGTGGGTAGGTGCCTGTAATCCCAGCTACTCAGGAGGCTGAGGCAGGAGAATCACTTGAACCTGGGAGGCGGAAGTTGCAGTGAGCTAAGGTCGTGCCACTGTACTCCCAGCCTGGGTGACACGGTGAGACTCTGTCTCAAAAAAAAAAAAAAAAAAGGCTGGGCGAGGTGGCTTATGCCTGTAATCCCAGCACTTCTTTGGGAGGCCGAGGTGGGTGGACCAGGTCAGGAGTTCGAGACCAGCCTGGGCCAACACGGAGAGACCCCATCCCAAAAAAAAAAAAAAAGTTAGCTTCCAGTTGTCCCTAAGGAGGGGGCAGTCCTACATGGTTAAGAGCATGCGGCTGGGTGTTAGACCAGCTGTGTGTCCTTCGGCAAGTTCTTTAACCTCTCTGAGCTGTCCTTTTCCTATGAAAAATGGGAAAACATCAGTATCTACATTAAGGGTTGTTGTAGGAAGTAAGTGAGATGTTGTCCGGGATATAGTAGTATAAAAATCACTATGGGTATGATCGTCGTTAGCAGGCCAGAGTTTTTGACTTTGGATTTGCAGAGACAAGGATCCACCAGAGAGGCCATGAAGACCCTTTAGACTGGTGGGCAGCATCCAGGGCCCAGCCTTACCCACCGTGGATGAGCTGGGGGCTGGGGTAGAGAGAGTATAGGGGCCTGATGTAAGTACAACTCTCAAATTGCACTGGCACTGAGCTGAGCACCCAGAGTTACAGGAGGTCATCGGAGTGGTTCTGGAAAGGCAGGCTGGCACCCAAGGACTGGGAGCCACACAGTGTGGGCTCTGGGCCCTGCTCAGCTTTTAACTAGCCGTGTGAACTTGAACAAATGACTTGCCTTTCCTCAGTCTGTGTTTCCTTGTTTATACAACCCATAAAGGCCTCCTCCAACTTTAAAATTTCTTTGTCTGGGTGTGGAGGTTTGCGCCTGTAATCCCAGCACTTTGGGAGGCGGAGGTGGGAGGATCTCTTGAGCCTATGAGTTTGAGACCACCCTGGGCAACATAGTGAAACCTCATCTCTACAAAAAATAAAAAAATTAGTTGAGCATGTAGCTATAGTCTCAGCTACACGGAAGGCTGGGGCAGGAGGATGGCTTGAGCCTGGGGGAGCAGAGGTTGCAATGAGCTGGGTTTGTGCCACTGCCCTCCAGCCTGGGTTGACAGAGTGAGACCCCAGCTCAAAAAAAAAAAAAAAGAGGCCGGGCGCAGTGCCTCACACCTGTAATCCCAGCACTTTGGAGGCCAAGGCAGGTGGATCACGAGGTCAAGAGATTGAGACCATCCTGGCCAAAACGGTGAAACCCTGTCTCTACTAAAAATAAAAAAAATTAGCCGGGCCTGGTGGCACATGCCTGTGGTCCCAGCTACTCGGGAGGCTGAGGCGGAAGAATCGCTTGAACCTAGGAGGCGGAAGTTGCAGTGAGCCGAGATCTCGCCACTGCACTCCAGCTTGGTGACAGAGCAAGACTTTGTCTCAAAAAAAAAAAAAAAAAAAAAAAATTAGCCAACTGTGGTGGCATGTGCATGTAGTCCCAGCTACTCAAGAGGCTGATGTGGAAGGATTGCTTGAACCCTGCAGATTGTGGCTGCTATGAGCTATGATGGCACCACTGTACCCCAATCTGGGTGACAGTGAAATGGTGTCTGAAAAAATAAAAATAAAAAAATAGGCCAGGCGTGGTGGCTAACACCTGCAATCCTACCTCTTTGGGAGGCCAAGGTGGGCGGATCACCTGAGGTCAGGAGTTCAAGACCAGCCTGACCAACATGGAGAAACCCCATCTCTACTAAAAATACAAAATTAGGCCGGGCACGGTGGCTCAAGCCTGTAATCCCAGCACTTTGGGAGGCCGAGGCGGGTGGATCACGAGGTCAAGAGATCGAGACCATCCTGGTCAACATGGTGAAACCCTGTCTCTACAAAAATACAAAATTAGCCAGGCATGGTGTAATTACATGCCTGTAATCCCAGTTACTCAGGAGGCTGAGGCAGGAGAATTCACTGAATCCGGGAGGCAGAGGTTGCAGTGAGCCGAGATCGCGCCACTGCACTCTGGCCTGGCGCCTGGCAACAAAGTGAGACTCTGTCTCAAAAAAAAAAAAAAAAAAAGAAAAAAGAAATATAAAGTAAAATAAAAAAAAATTCCTTATTTGTGTAGGACAGTATGAAAAAGCTGGAAATAATATGCATATGTGTAAGAGGATGTGCACGCGTGTGCATGTGCGTGTGTGTGTGTGCACGCGAACATGTGTTCCTGCATTCCTGCCTCTCCCCTACTGAGCACATTTCCCCTCTCATCCCTCTCAATGGGTGGGCTCTCAGCCCTAGCTTCATACCCCAAAGGTGCTCAGGGCAAGACCGTTGGAGTCAGACTTTGTGGCCTTTTTTTTTTCTTTTTTGAGAGAGTTTCGCTCTTGTTACCCAGGCTGGAGTGCAATGGCGCGATCTCGGCTCACCGCAACCTCTGCTTCCTGGGTTCAAGCAATTCTCCTGCCTCAGCCTCCTGAGTAGCTGGGATTACAGGTGCACGCCACCATGTCCAGCCAATTTTTTGTATTTTTAGTAGAGACGGGGTTTCACCATGTTGGCCAGGATGGTCTCGATCTCTTGACCTCGTGATCCACCCGCCTCGGCCTCCCAAAGTGCTGGGATTACAGGCGTGAGCCACCGTGCCCAGCCACTTTGTGGCCTTTTGTAAGTGACTTTGCCTCTAAGCCTCAGTTGTAAAGTGGAGATACTAATGGTTCATGTTTACAGTGTATTGAGTGCTTACTATGTGCCAGTGTCCTTAAAAGCTTTACACGTTACCTCATTTAATCCTCATAACAGTGCCATGAATCCCATTACTATTTTCCCTGTTTTTACAGACAAGGCGCTTTGGAGGTCAAATGACTTGCCCAAGATAACAGGGCTAGTGTTGTAAACACAGAGATGTGCTGGCCAGATCAGCCTTCGAGGAGGGATTTGCACCCAGCTGCAGGGAGGGCAGGCTGTAGACAGGCTCCAGCTGTCAGCTCCTTCAGCGTCTGCCTCTGGTGCAGACAGCAGCCTCAATGGAAGTGATGCCTTTTCTAGGCAGCCTACACCCAGTGCTCAAGCAAAGTGGGGCAATCACAGAGCTCCCTGCCCTTGACCCAGGCTTTGTCAAGCCTGTGTTGCTGTTTGACTTCTTCCTCTGCCCAATTCTGTTTCCTCTCCCTTCCTTTCACAGGTGCTGATTCATAAAAAACATTGAACACCCCAACTTCTTCTCAGCATCTGCTTCTGGGGACCCCAACCCTCAATACTTTTTTTTTTTTTTTTTTGAGATAGAGTCTCACTCTGTCACCCAGGCTGGAGTGCAGTGGCGCGATCTCAGCTCACTCCAACCTCTGCCTCCCAGGTTCAAGCAATTCTCCTGCCTCAGCCTCCCGAGTAGCTGAGATTACAGGTACTTGCCACCACGCCTGGCTAATTTTTGTAATTTTAGTAGAGACAGGGTTTCACCATGTTGGCCAGGCTGGTCTCGAACTCCTGCCCTCAAGTGATGCCCCCGCCTTGGCCTCCCAAAGTGCTGGGATTACAGGGGCGAGCCACCACACCTGGCTTACCAACCTGCAATACTTGTGTCAGGACTGAGATCTGAGCTCAGTCTGGCTTCCGACCACCATGTTACACTGCCCCTCCAAATAAAAGATAACTTTTGGGGATTGTTATGGTATTAACGAGGTAGTGGCTGGTACATAGTAAGTGCTCAATAAATGGTAGTTCCTCCTATTATTATCCCAGATTATTGCTGGCCTTTTCCGGGTTGCCGGTAGTACAGGTTCCCCAGCTCAGCTCGAGGGCGGGTGCTACAGTGAGAGTCCCAGCTCAAGGGAGGGCCGGGCTGAGGTTGGGAGAGGCAGTGGGGCAGGGTGGCTGGACAGTACACCCTGCCCTGAAGGAAGTATGGAGGTGCGGCTGAGAAACAGCAGGGGGACCAAACCCAGGGGCTGGAAAGATACATGCCCGATTCCAGGCACAGCCAAGTTGAGCCCAGTGCCTGGTATGCAGGTCCAGTGAGTCGGCCAAAGAACAGGCAGACAAGGCTAGGAGTCCCTAGGAGTCCTCTGGATTCTATCAGACTCATGATATTTTCTGTCTTCCCTATGCATGTATTACCCCACCCTATAAAGGGCTAGGTCTCTCCTTTCTGTCCTTCCCTGTACACCTGCCCAGAAAAAATGACTTTTTTCCTCTTGTCTGCTGGTTTCCCTTTCTTCTCAAGAGGGAAGTCCTTTCTGAAGTCTGACCTCCATCTCTTGTGCTGCACTGGCTAACACCAGGTATTTGGGTTTCTATTAGGAACGGGACAGAGGAGCCTAACTCAGCTCTCTTAAGGTGGGATAAACATCATCATTTATCAGAGTAAGGCATACTCAGAAGCTCCCTGACTTTTGCCCCTGCAACCAGATCCTCCCCGACCCTCTGCCGCTTTCTTTCTGAAGGAATGAGGAGCCCCAGGGGGTTCTGGTAGATATAAAACAGGAGGGGGCCCTTTCCGGCTCTAGCAATCTCTTTCTGGGTCTCTCGGGCTTCCTCTTGCTTCAGGAACCCCAACTCACCCTTGAAGACAAAGTTATAATCTTCCTCCTTTCCATTCCCCATCTTGGCTCCGCATGGAGGGTAGAGGTGTCTTCGGGGTCAGAGGTGACAAGTCTGTGTGTTGGCTCAATGCCTTCAACCCTCAGCTCTCAAAAGTTCTGGGCCTGCCCCTCCTCTCATTGGCGGTAAGGAGACGTTTGCAGCCAGGGGGATTGGGGGCAAACTCAAGGTTAGGCAGGGCCTAGGGAAGATCAGCTCTGGCAGGTGGGGGTGCTGTAAGGAAGCTGAGAGGACGGAAGCTGAGAACAGGAAGAGCTGGGCGGCTGGAGACCTGGGGCCCAGGTGGGTGGAGAGACGATGACGTCAGACAGGTTCGGCAGGTTGGGTGTCTGCTCTCAGCCTGGGCTCCCGCAAGCTGGAAGCGAGAAACAGGGACAGGACCTTCAGAGACAGCCCACTGAGGGCTGAGTGCATTGCTGGGCTCCTGGAATCTGTGGTGAGGGCAGGCCCCACAACTAATGAGCAACAAATAGCCCCTCAGAAACCCACTGGAGGCCAGGCGAGGGGGCTCACGCCTGTGATCACAGCTCTTTGGGAGGCCTGAGGTCAGGGGTTTGAGACCAGCCTGGCAAACATGGTAAAACCCAGTCTCTATTAAAAATACAAAAATTAGCCAGGTGTGGTGGTGGGTGCCTGTAATCCCAGCTACTTGGGAGGCTGAGGTAGGAGAATCGTTTGAACCCGGGAGGCAGAGGCTGCAGTGAGCCAAGATCATGCCATTGCACTCCAGCTTGGACAACAGAGTGAGACTCCATCTCAAAAAAAAAAAAAAGAAAAAAGAAACCCACTTGGCTTGCTTTTTCTTCAGAGCTCCGGGTCAGGGGGTACACTGGGAGAACCAGAGTAAGGGACATTGGACTAGGGGTGACAGAACACCAGTCACTCGGCTGCAATGCAGAGTTGTGGGAGCTGCATCGTGGCCACAGTAACTTCTGCCCCTCCTTAACAGCCCAGGGCCTGGGATGGGCAGTGTTTCTCATCTTGGGTGGAGCTGGGACTCGAAACCTACCCACTTCTTTGGGATGGGTTCCTTTCTATGGCACTGGGGAAGGGGGCTGGTAGCTCCCTATACATACCTGCTTTAAGGACACTGGATAGGGGGAGAACCTGGGCAGAACCCCAGACAGCTGGGGTGAGTGGTCTGAGTGTAGGAGCAGGATCTGGAGATAAAGGCCTTTGGGAGGTCTGGGTTACTTCTAGTCCCTGTACAGCACCTGAGGCCTCACAGCAAAGGCATCATGTCTACAGAGGGCCTCAGGATCTGGGGAGGGTCTGTGTAAGCACACGAACACCTGGAGGAAGAGGAAAGGAATGGCTCATTCTAGGCTATTGGGGCACCCTCTGAATACCACGAATAGAAAAGGCACTCACTGGGCAGTCGCAGTGGTTCATGTCTGTAAGCCCAGCACTCTGGGAGGCAGGAGGATGGTTTGAGCCCAGTTGGAGACCAGCCTGAGCAACATATTGGGACCTCATCGCTGCAAAAAAAAAAAAAGAACTCAAACCCAAACACACACACACAAAACCCCCCAAAATTATCTAGCACGATGGTGTGTGCCTATAGTCCCAGCAACTCAGGAGGCTGAGGTAGAATTGCTTGAGCCAGGATGTTGAGCCTGCAGTGAGCTGAGATTTTGTGTGTCACTGCATTACAGACTGGGCAACAGAGGGAGACCCTCTCAAAAAAAAAAAAAGACAAGACACCCACCCGCAAAACCTGGAATAAAACAGTGACTTCCCAGGGCCTTTATATTCTCTGGGCAACACAACCCCAGCAGACCCTTGCTTCTCTGAGCCCACTCCCACAGTTTCGCCAATGAGATGGGTAAGACACTATTCTGAGCGGCAGGGTCTAGGTATGGCGTAAGGCCAAGGACTATTTGACCTAACTGCCAAGAACCATTTGATCATGGGAGGTCATGGTGAAGGGGCGGGCAGAAGTCCATCCTTGCAGAGCACGAGGAATCCTAGAAGCAATGCCTGCTTCTCCCTATCTTCTCTGATTCCTCCCAACCAACAAAGCAGCCAAGACACATGACAGGAGTTGAAGTTTATTCTTAGAAAAACAAAGTCCCATCCTCCCGGCATTGTCCCAGAAGGTTCTTCTAGGAGGCCCCGCCCCTCCAAATGGTCATTTTTCTTTTCTGACCCCAGCTTCCACCAATGCCACTAAGATGCTGCAACTTGGGTGAGGGGCTCCTCCAGGTACTGCACCAAAGCCTGGGCCTACAAGAGGGACAACAGAAATCAGTCCCGCACATGGCCAGCCCCTGGGAATCCCAAATCCAGGTCTGCTCCCAGTGCCATAGGGAGCAACCAGCCCCAACCCCCACCTGCTCTTGGGAGCTGGCCCATACCAGAAATGGACTGAGTAGACACGAAGCCTCTAAAAACAGGGTCCTGGTGGGAGCGGACACAGTGAGGGAGCACAAAGGCTGGGCCCAGGGCTGTGGGGGATGGGCATATACACACCTTGGCCTTGAGCATTCCAAAGCCCACGGTCTCCTTGGCATACATACACAGCAGAAGGTTGGCCACTCGGGTGATGGCTACACGGCCCTCCTGGTGGGGGTGATAGGATGGGATGTGATGTTCTGCTTGGCACCCTTGTACCCTCCTTCCCCAAAGGTTTCTCTGGCCCCAGAGAGACTATATTTTTTCCCATGCCCTGGACACAGCAGGAGGTTCAGCAGAAAAGCTTTTGGCCACAGCCCTGGACATGGGGTTCTGAGCCCAGGTTCCAACCTCAGCATAGCCATCTACTAACCATGTTACTCTGGGAAACTTAAGTCTTTCAGAAACTCGGTTTCTCTTTCTGTAACCCCTACCTCATCCCAGTTGGTGAGGGCGCCAATACACATGAAATTTTATATCTGTCAACAGTTGTCCAAATGAGTGATGTTATTACTATGAGCTCACCCCACAGACACTGAGAGGGGCATGGGAGCAGTAACCCAACTGATATTTCTTCTCTTTTCCCATGGTAATGTTTTTCAAACTGCAGGTTTGACCCCACAGTTAGGAGATAAATTAAGAAGGTTGATCAGCGTTAAAAAACAAAAAAGAAGAAATGAAGTATATTACATGTAGTAGGAAAAGTACTGTTTCTCTTTTTTTTTCTTTTAAAGACAGGGTTTCACCATGTTGGCCAGACTGGTCTCAAACTTCTGACCTCAGGTGATCTGCCCGCCTCGGCCTCCCAAAGTACTGGGATTATAGGCGTGAGCCACCGCACCCAGCTGGAAAAGTACTGTTGCTATGAAACTTTTGTTTCAATGGATATATGTGTGTGTTGAGCTCTGACTTAAAATGTCTTTCTTAAAATTTTTTTTCCTTTTTATTTTTTAATTTTTTGTAGAGATGAGGTCTTACTAGGTCACCAAGGCTGGTCTTGAACTCCTGGCCTCAAGTAATCCAAGTAATCCTCCAGCCTCAGTCTCCCAAAGTGTTGGGATTACAGATTACAGGAATAAGGAACTGCACTCAGCTTTTTTTTTTTTTTTTTTTTTGAGATGGAGTTTCACTCTTGTTACTCAGGCTGGAGTGCAATGGCGCGATCTCGGCTCACCGCAACCTCTGCCTCCTAGGTTCAGGCAATTCTCCTGCCTCAGCCTCCTGAGTAGCTGGGATTACAGGCACGCGCCACCATGCCCAGCTAATTTTTTGTATTTTTAGTAGAGACGGGGTTTCACCGTGTTGACCGGGATCGTCTCGATCGCTTGACCTCGTGACCCACCCGCCTCGGCCTCCCAAAGTGCTGGGATTACAGGCGTGAGCCACCACGCCTGGCCTGCACTCAGCTTTAAAAGGTATTTCTTTTTTTATTTTTTAAGACAGAGTTTCACCATATTGGTCAGGCTGGTCTTGAACTCCCGACCTCAGGTGATCCGCCCACCTTGGCCTCCAAAGTGCTTGGATTACAGGCGTGAGCCACCACGCGCGGCCTAAAAGGTATTTCTCTCTTTTTTTTTTTGAGACAGAGTCTCACTCTGTCACCCAGGCTGAAGTGCAGTGGTGCCATCTCAGCTCACTGCAACCTCCACCTCCCAGGTTCAAGTGATTCTCCTACCTCAGCCTCCTGAGTAGCTGGGATTACAGGCACACGCCACCACGCCAGTCTAATTTTTATGTGTGTGTGTATATAAATATATAGATATATATTTTTTTAGATGGAGTCTCACTCTTGTTGCCCAAGCTAGAGTGCAATGGTGTGATCTTGGCTCACTGCAACCTCCACCTCCCGGGTTCAAATGATTCTCCTGCCTCAGCCTCCTAAGTAGCTGGGATTACAGGCGCATGCCACTATGCCTGGCTAATTTTTTGTATTTTTAGTAGAAATGGGGTTTTACCATGTTAGCCAGGCTGGTCTTGAATTCCTGACCTCAGGTGATCTGCCCGCCTCAGCATCCCAGAGTGCTGGAATTACAGGTGTGGGCCACTGCACCCGGTCTAATTTTTGTATTTTTAGTAGAAATGGGGTTTCACCAGGTTGGCCAGGCTGGTCTCGAACTCCTGACCTCATGATCTGCCTGCCTCGCCTTCCCAAAGTGCTGGGATTACAAGCGTGAGACACAGTGCCTGGCCCCTTAAAATGTATTTCTTACGGCTTGGTTGTGGTCAAAACGTTTGAAAGCTATAGTACCAGCTCTAGGCATTCACTAAGAGTCATATGTTTTTTTTTTTTTTTTTTCTTTGGGACGGAGTTTCGCTCTTGTTACCCAGGCTGGAGTGCAACGGCGCGATCTCGGCTCACCGCAACCTCTGCCTCCTGGGTTCAGGCAATTCTCCTGCCTCAGCCTCCTGAGTAGCTGGGATTACAGGCACGCGCCACCATGCCCAGCTAATTTTTTTGTATTTTTAGTAGAGACGGGGTTTCACCGTGTTGACCAGGATGGTCTCGATCTCTTGACCTCGTGATCCACCCGCCTCAGCCTCCCAAAGTGCTGGGATTACAGGCTTGAGCCACCGCGCCCGGCCAGAGTCATATGTTGAACTAATAACATTGGTTGTGCAGGGGGCAGGGGAGAGTAGCAGCTGAGTTACAGCGAAGGCCCTGCCTAGAGAGTTCACTCTCTGGCCCATCTGAAAAAAAAAAAAAGTAAGTTCAACAAATTTTTACTAGGTATTCATTCTACGCCGGGAACCAAGCACTGCACTCTCTGCCTCTCTGACACCATCTCCTAGCCCCTCCTCCATCCATTTTCATGCAACTCCAGCCATACCAACCAACTCTGTTGATCCTTGAGCAGGCATGATTCTGCCTCAAGGCCTTCATACTTGCTGTTCTGTCCAAAATATTCTTCCCCCAGATAGCCACATGGCTTACCACGACCTTTCTTCAGATCTTTGATTAAATGTCACCTTTTCAGTGAGACTGTCTCTGACACATATGCCCAACAAACTCATACTTTCACTTCCCTCCTTTCTTTACATTGCATGTTCAATACCTAACATATTACATATTTTACTTATTTTAAATAATGTGGCCGGGCACAGTGGCTCATGCCTGTAATCCCAGCACTTTGGGAGGCGAAGGCAGGTGGATCACTTGAGCCAAGAATTCGAAACCAGCCTGGGCAACATGGCAAAACCCAGTCTCTGCAAAAAATGCAAAAATTGGCGAGGTGTGGTAGTGCATGCTTGTACTCCCAGCTACTTAAGAGGCAGAGACAGGAAGATCACCTGAGCCCAGGGAGGTCGAGGCTGCAGTGAGCCGTGATTGTATCACTGTTAAGATTTATTAGGCCGGGCGCGGTGGCTCAAGCCTGTAATCCCAACACTTTGGGAAGCCGAGGCGGGTGGATCACGAGGTCAACAGATCGAGACCATCCTGGTCAACATGGTGAAACCCTGTCTCTACTAAAACTACAAAAAATTAGCTGGGCATGGTGGCGCGTGCCTGTAATCCCAGCTACTCAGGAGGCTGAGGCAGGAGAATTGCCTGAACCCAGGAGGCGGAGGTTGCAGTGAGCCGAGATCGCGCCATTGCACTCCAGCCTGGGTAACAAGAGCGAAACTCCGTCTCCAAAAAAAAAAAAAAAAAAAAAAGATTTATTAGGACTGGGGGTTTTGTCTTTCTGTTTGCTATTTTTTCCCTAGTCCTGAGAACACTACAAGGACCTAAATACTTGTTGACTGAACAGATACTAAGAAGTTCACAAGCTAATGGCAACTTCCTGTTTCTGGACTTCATTTTCCCTTCTTTGTAACCATAAGGGGTTGGACTAGGGTCTGGAGACTACCATGGTTCTGAGTGGGTGACGCTGGGATGACAACACTTTGTGTTTGCATGTCATTCTACTGTTTATACCCATTATTTCATTTGATCTTCACAACCAGCCATGAGGGGAGCGGGGAAAGGGAAATTATTGTTTTCTTCTTAGACATGAGGTAAGGAAGCTGAGAGAGGTTAGGCGACTTACCCAAGGTTCCACAACTGATAAGTGGAGGGCTGAGACCAGAACCCAAGTCAGACCTCTCAGGTCCAGGGCTCCTTCCTCACCACCACTTGATGAATAGGGTCCTGCCTATTACAAATGCTGCTGCAGACCAACTCTTAGTAATCTTCCGGAGATACTGTCCCTGCCCCTCCAACCATCCAGGATGGGGTCCGGGTCACCCCCTTGGGATCCCCTTGGGGGGCAGGGGAAGTCTGGCTTCCCTCTCCATACCATGCAGTCCATGAGGATGAATTTGAGATTGTCTTCATTAAACGCTTGGTTCCCGTTCCGGTCGTAGGCGGCCCAGATGTTACTGGCTATGGCCGCAGTGACCCGGGCGTCAGTGTCCCCGTAACCCGAGTAGGCCAGCAGTGATCCCTCGTTATTCAACAGCCTGGTGAGGGGCAGGGAAGGATAACGTTGTGCTCAAGACAGAGAGTAAAACGCCTGGGTTTACAGCCCAAGTCCCACCACTGGCACAGCCAGCAAGGGTCTGGACTTAGTGTGTCCTGGGACGTGCCCTAAGCACCCAGCACACCAGCTTCCCTTTTCCAGAGAGGGGATCTCCCGGCCAGCACCCCCAGCCGCTGACCGCTCTGCCGCCTCCTCCCTTCCTGGCAATCCTTCCCCACCCCTCACTGAGGGAGCCGCGCGCAGCCCAAATGCGGCGCTCGCCGCTCGGGTCCGTGGTCCGCACTCACAGGGTGCTCTGGACTCCTCCAGTGTTGGCTTGGCTTAGCACCTGGGTTAAAGCCTTGGGGCGCAACATGCCTACGGCTTCTAACCCTGGGCTTTTGCACCCAGATCCTCCGAGTTGCCTCCCGCAAGCCGCTGCCTGCTGCTTCCCGTAGTCCCGTGGGCCTGCCTCGGAACGCCCTGGGAGTTGTAGTTTCCTCGCCTGGCTATTGTAGTTCCGACTCAACGCCCCACCCCGCCGCGGGCGGCTCTGGGAATCGTAGTTCCTTGTGGCCTCGCGAGGCACCCTGGGAACTATAGTTCGCCTTTCCAGGCTGACCACGCGGTTGTCGGGGGCAAAAAGAGCGGGAGTGAAAGGACAGCGGCAGCACTGGAAGGACATTTAACTCCTTAGGGGAGAAAGGAGTCCATGTGTCCGCTTGGTAGTCCACGATTCAATAATTAGACTACATCCTTATATTTGTCGGGCACGCCTTTGGATACTTTCAAAACAGTTTTCTCCGTTATGCACAATTCTGTGCGATGAGGCGAGGGGTACTGTTATTATTATCTTGAGGAAACCAAGGCTCAGAAAGGCTACGCAGCCAAAACCCAGCTCCCTGGAACCATTCTTAATAGACCAGTTAGGCCGTGACCCTCGGAGCTACAAGGTCACTCCCAGAGCTGAGATCCTAAGTGGACTTACTTGGTGGGAAAACCCAACCTCCAAGTCGGGAAAGGCCCCTGGCCTGGAAAGGACTTGGGGCTTCCAAGACAGACCAAGTTATCACAGAGAACGGAGATAAAGCGGCGACACAGAAAGTCCTTTGTCCCGGAGCGGAGTTAGACGCGGAGGGGGCGGGGAGGCTTTGGGCTGGAAAGGACCGCGGCAAGGCTCAGGCGGGCCGCGTTGGGCCGCAGTCTCCCCAAGGAGTCCGTCCCCGCCCCCGCAGTGAAGGGCATGCCCCTCCCCTTGCCCAGAGCCCCCCGCAGGGGCCCCTGCCTGGCGAGTCCCGGGCCTGGCTCCGGACCCGGGGCTCGGCCCTGGGCGGACCCCGCTGCAGTGGCCCCCCCAGTCCGCCCGGGGCGCTGTGGCTGCGGCTGGTCCGGAGGGGGCGGCAAAGCCTCGGGGAGGGGAGGGGAGAGGAGGGGAGGAAGGGGAGAGGTGGAGAGAGGGGAGTGTTGAAGGCGCTGGAGCCGATCCGGGCTGGCCGGGCGGGCGGGGAGGAGGAGGAGCTGGACGGGCTGGCGGGCGGCCGGGTGGCGGCGGCGGCATGGCGGAGCCGAGCGGGGCCGAGACGAGGCCCCCCATTCGGGTCACCGTCAAGACCCCCAAGGACAAGGAGGAAATTGTAATCTGCGATCGAGCCTCGGTCAAGGAGGTAGTACGGCTGGCGGGGGGCGGAGGGAGCGCGGAGGAGGGGTCTGTGAAGAGATGGGGGGCCTCCCTGAGGGTCTGGCGTCCCGGAGGGCCCCGCAGGGGAGGGCGAGGGCCAGCTGGGACTCCGAGGAGCTGGAGGGAGGGAGAGGCGGGTAGGGGGCGCCCTGCGAGGGGAGATCTAGGGGAGCGTGGCGCGTGTTGAGGGGCGGGTTTTGCCTTGTGGCCTGGGCTGGGGGCGTGGTGGAGAGTGAGGAGGGGACACTTTGCACCGGGAAGAGGGAAGGACCCTGGGTTTGAAGGGAGTGTGCCGGAGTGGAGGCCGGGGCAGGGTGCTAACCGAGAGAACCGGCCGGGGGCTGGCGAAGAGCGCCGGCGCCTACTCCGTGCCTCAGAGAACGCCCAGTGTTCTCTGAGCGGCGGGGCTGTCGGGGGAGGATTTCCCTGTGCCCAGATCCTTCCCACTCTTTCAAATCGACGTGGTTACATTTGGTTCTCAGCTCTTCTGAGATTTACACGGTGTGCAGTAGGTGCTCAATAAAATCTTGTTGAATGAGGGACTGTTGCCTGTGTTCGCCACCCCCTGTGGCCACTCCATAATTTCACATAGGCGGGGCTTAAGACAGGCCATCTGGTTGGAAGAGAGGGATCTGGAAGCTGCCTCTGCTTAACAAGTGCACTGTTTTTTCTTAAAGTGTGTGTTGTGTTGTGTTGTGTTGTGTTGTTGTGTTGTGGAGGGGCTGATAGAATTTGGGGAGTCTAACTCCATTTTTTCTCCTTCCCTAACCACAGAGAATTACTAAATTTCAGAATTTAAATACCGTACTGTTCCTTGCAAAGCCGAATTTGAAAACGGCTTTCATTGAGAGGTAGTGTGTTTAGTTGAGAGCCTGGACTTTGTCAAGCTTTGAGTTCTGGTCTGCCTGGGGCAAGTTACCTTACCTCGCTGATTCTTTGAGGCTGGCGTGGTAGCTCATGCCTGTAATCTCAGCACTTTGGGAGCCAAGCCTGGTGATCACCTGAGGTCAGGAGTTCAAGACCTGCCTGGCCAACATGGTGAAGCCCCATCTCTACTAAAAATACAAAATTAAGCCGGGCATGGTGGTGCGTGCTTGTAGTCCCAGACACTCGGGAGACTGAAGCAGGAGAATCACTTGCACCCGGGAGATGGAGGTTTCAGTGAGCCAAGATTGCACCACTGCACTCCAGCCTGGGTGACAGAGTGAGACTCTGTCTCAAGATAAAAACAACAATAAATAAAATGAAGATAATAATTAATATACTAGATCTTTAACTCATGCATAGGTAGTGCTCAGTAACTGGCATCTATTTGTTGTAGTTGTTACAAGAACACTGGGAATAGAGAGGAGAGAAAATTGGGTCTCAGAAGGCTAAAGGTTCAAGGCTGTTAACCGAGTTGAGACGGGGGTGGGGAGGCTGCCCTGTCTCACAGAGAACTAGGTGGAGGGACTTAAACTGGGAGGCAGATAGCAGCAAGGGCTTTCTAGGGTGGGAGACAAGAGTCTCTCACTGGTCCATCTCCTTTGTTAAGAAAGGAGATGCGCCGGGCGCGGTGGCTCACGCCTGTAATCCCAGCACTCTGGGAGGCCGAGGCGGGTGGATCACGAGGTGAAGAGATCGAGATCATCCTGGTCAACATGGTGAAACCCCATCTCTACTAAAAATACAAAACATTAGCTGGGCATGGTGGCGCGTGCCTGTAATCCCAGCTACTCAGGAGGTTGAGGCAGGAGAATTGCCTACCCAGGAGGCGGAGGTTGTGGTGAGCCGAGATCGCACCATTGCACTCCAGCCTGGGTAACAAGAGTGAAACTCTGTCTCCAAAAAAAAAGAAAGGAGATGCTTATTACAGCTGGAGGAATGGGGTTGAGACCACAGAAAGGACTTCCCATGACTAGAGATGAGAGCAAGAGAGTACAGAAGCTGTTGAAGAAGAGTCAGGGTCCCTGGTAGGGGGAGTCCGGGCAGCCTCCACAGTGACCTCTGCCTCTTGATTACAGTTCAAAGAGGAAATCTCCCGGAGGTTTAAGGCTCAGCAGGATCAGCTGGTCCTGATCTTCGCAGGCAAGATCCTCAAGGATGGGGACACACTGAACCAGCACGGAATCAAGGACGGGCTCACTGTCCATCTGGTCATCAAGACCCCTCAGAAGTAAGTTCAGGAGCAGAGCAGATCCAGCTTCTCACTGGGCCTCCCAATCTGATACTTTCTCACTCATTGCTTAGCTGTACCCAGAAGGCCTAAGCTGAGGCCCTGGCAGGTAGCTCCTAGATGAATATGATCTCATCTCTAGGGGAGGAGAAGCTGATTTACCACTCCCAGAATGCTCTGAAGACAGATAATACTAGCTCCTTTCTCTCTCTCCCTGGTTTACTGACTGCCCCTCAGCCATCACCTGGCCCCAGCCTCAGGGCTGCTCAGGAGGAGGCTTGGGTTAAAACAGTAGTCCCACAGCAAGCACAGAGACTGTCCCGGTACCTTCCCTCTTCTAGTGCTCACTCCAACTAGGATTCTCCTTTCTCTGTCCTCAGAGCTCAAGATCCAGCTGCTGCCACTGCTTCCTCCCCCTCCACACCTGACCCTGCCTCAGCACCCTCCACCACACCTGCTTCACCCGCCACCCCTGCACAGCCCTCCACCTCTGGCAGTGCCTCTTCGGATGCTGGCGGTGGAAGCCGGAGGAGCAGTGGTGGGGGGCCCTCTCCAGGGGCTGGGGAGGGACCCCCCAGTGCTACTGCATCGATACTGTGTAAGCCCTCAGAGAGGAGAACACAATCTTGTTTGGGGTTGGGAGTTGGGGAAAGCCTAGAGGAGGGAGAAGCATGGTTCCTGCCCCTGGTCTGATGGGGATAGGGGACTCCATAGAGTTCCAGACATTGATACTTGATTCAAGCTGGGAAGGAAACTAGTCTGAGGAGTTCCCAGAGGTGGGGACAATGGCTAAGAGTTAGGAGTGAGGGGAGAAACGGCATTGGGGATGTGGAGAACCCTGGGTAAAGAGAGTGGAAGACCCTGTGAGTCTGGGGAAAAGTTGGATCCAGCAGTAGCCAGATGGGCTACTCATTCAACAGACCATTGCTTGTTGCCTTCTGTCTGCTCAGTTCTGGGTTTGGCACAGCCTCAGCCTTCAGAGAGGTCTCAGCCTTGTAGGCTCACATTTTTTTGCCAACAGTGGATCACTGTGGGAGTGACTGGAAGAGGGACATGTGAGAAGCATTTGGGGCCTGTCATGGAGACCTGAATTCAGTGGCTCTGGCTAGGAGAGGAATGGGCTCTTGTGGCAGACTGTGACCCTGCCCCCTTCCTACAGCTGGCTTTGGGGGCATCCTGGGGCTGGGCAGCCTGGGCCTGGGCTCTGCCAACTTTATGGAGCTGCAGCAGCAGATGCAGAGGCAGCTGATGTCCAATCCTGAGATGCTGTCACAGATCATGGAGAACCCCCTGGTCCAGGATATGATGTCGAACCCTGACCTGATGCGTCACATGATCATGGCCAACCCCCAGATGCAGCAGCTGATGGAGCGGAACCCCGAGATCAGCCACATGCTCAACAACCCTGAACTCATGAGGCAGGTGGGTATGAGAGGGCTGGAGAGCTGGAGGACACTGGTGCCCAGCCATGCCCTGCCCAGCCTTTCCTTCCTTGACCTACATTGATTGGTCCACTCGTGTATTCAGCAGTTTTGAACACTGGAGGTACAGCGATGAAAAGACAGGCCTAGCTTTTCAGGAATTCCAGTGTCGAAGGGAAGTGGGACAGTTAAACTGGCAATTAGCATACCGTGTGGTCAGTGCTATTGTAAGGAAAATCACAGGATCCCCTAGGAGCATGGAGAAGAACTCCTGACCCTACCCTGGGGCTTAGAGGAGGAATGTCACCAAGAAGAAATGTCACCAAGCTGAGACCCAAAGGAGGAAGACAACCAGGGGAAAAAATAGAGCAGAGCATTCAGGGCCTAGGGACAGCACATATAAAGGCTTGGGAGTGAAAGATGGTAGGTTGTCTGGGGAGCACTGTGGCTGGACAGGGCCCAGTGGAGAAGGCAGACCCAGGGGACACTGTTGTGATGTTGCTCTTTGGGAGTTCCATCTCATGGTTCGCTCCACCAGAGGACCAAGATAGATGATCTTCCCAGCAGAGCTGTGGACACCAGTGCTGGACTCACCAGAAGATAACTTCTATAAGGTCAAGGATTTGTGAGTGTTTTGTTCACTGTCTAGAATGCTGCCTGGTGCACAATAGTCACTTAGTCAATATTTATTGAATGAATGAATTACAGGACAAGAAATCAGAGTTCTGTGAGGCTAGGCATATCCGTTATAAAGGTGTCTTAGAAGAGGCAAGTGTGGAGCAGATTTGGGAAGAAGGAGAGGGGAGGTATTCCAAGTTGGATGGCAACAAGAAGTAGTTACGCTCATTTTTCTGTGATGAACTCCCCTGGGGTTGATACAGGTCACCCCTTACTGAGAATGAGCCATTGGCTCCATAGAAGGAAGCCCCCATCCTCCGTGTTTCTCAAGGTTCAGGCAGGCCAAAGACTTGGGGGTGGGGATTAGAGGGCGTCAGTAGCTTTATCCCAGCTTGAATCCTTTCCTTCCCCAACTTGCAGTCATTTACCAGGAATCACAGTATGGTCTTAGATCGACCAACCTGGTTTGAACACTATCTTCACTCAGTGACTGTGTGTTCCAGGCCAGCAAGTCAGTTAACATCTCTGAGCCTATTTGCTCATCTGCAAAATAGGAACAGAAATTGGTTATTGTGGAGTTTACATGACTTGAATTCTGTAAACTACTTGGCCCTATGCCCATATGTAGTAGGTGCTCAGTAGATGTTAATTTTCTCTTCTGCCTCCTCCCCTTTCTTTCTGTGTCCCTTCTGACTCAGTTTCCTTGTGCTCCCTGACATTTCTTTGGACATTCTGAGCCTAAGGGAGGGAAGCTGCTGCCCTCACTTCAACTGGGATCATTGTCCTCAACTAGAAAAAGCCAGCCAAAATACCCACAGGGAAACAAGGTTGGAGCCAAGATTACAGAAGAGGAAGGAAGTCCAGTTCACTGTACTCCCTGTCACTGTGGGGTAGTTCCAGGGCCCTGGTCCTCATCCTGACACAGACCCCCCTTCTGAAGACCCACCCTTTTCCTAGTTTGGTGCTCCTCTGGCTCCGGGGCCCATCTTGTCTCTCTCCCTTCTCAGACAATGGAGCTTGCTCGGAATCCAGCCATGATGCAAGAGATGATGCGGAACCAAGACCGGGCCCTGAGCAACCTCGAGAGCATCCCTGGAGGGTATAATGCCCTCCGGCGCATGTACACAGACATCCAGGAGCCCATGTTCAGTGCTGCTCGGGAACAGGTGGGATCAAGGGCCAAGGTAGTGGGGTCAGGCTGTCTGGGCTCAAGATTCCCTACCCCCACCCCAGGAAAACCTGGGTCTGCTCTTCTTTCTTTCCCCAGTCCCCTGAGGGGTGGGCCTTGGCTTGAAGGCAGTTCTCAAAATTGCATATCCGGGGATGGTCCGACTTGGCATGGACCAAAGATAAGCAGAGGTCCTTGTGAAAGTGGGTGAGGTATAGCAGACACAGAAATTGACATTGTTTGAGAAACTTCTTGTACCAGGGGCTCAAAGGTCACGTGGCAGGCCTGAGGTCAGACGCCAGCCCTGATACAGCATGTCTCAAGTATGGTCTGTGGATCCCCTGCATCAGGATCACCTGGGGAGCTTGTTAATAATGGGAATCTTGGTCCCCACCTTTGAGCTACTTATTGAATCCGTTTCTAGGGTTGGGCACCAGGATTATGCACTTTAAAATATGCTTTATGATTCCTATTCAAGTACATGCAAAAAAATAGATAAAAATCTAGCATCTTTAAAATCAATGTTGCTCTAACATGTTGCAATATATAATTTCAATGCCCTTTTGTTTTTTTAAAAAAAAATTTAATTTTACGTTAAACACATTCTCTGTCTATATATTTGAAAATTCATATAACTTGATCAAGACAGTTGTAGGTGAGCAAAAAGAAAAAATAAAAAACCAAAAAAAAAAAGAAGGAAAATTCAAAAGTTACACAAAGTAAACAAGAGTATTCAAAAAAAATATATGAAAATGTATATAGGCCAAAAAAAGATTTACAGAAGGAACCCCTCTGTTTCCATCTCCCAGCCACCTCTTTTCTACCAGTAGAAAAGAGGTGGTAACATTAGTTACCCGGTGGTAACTAATGTTAGTATTTTTTATATTTTCCTAGACATATTTAATATTTGCAAATAAGGTAGAGCTGTAGCCTTCACAAACGCCTCTCCTCTCCTCTCCGTTTTTTCTCTCTGGAGGTAACGACTATGCTGAAGATGGAGTTTATCATTCTGATTGTTTTATTACCTGTGTATATGTCTGTAAACATGTCTATATTATCATATTTTTAAATATGAGGTGGTATCATGCTGGTCTTACTTTAATTTGCTTTTTTGCTTTTTTTTAACAGATAAGGTCTCACTCTGTTGCCCAGGCTGGAATGGCACAAGCACAATCATAAACTCACTCCAGCCTCCACCTCTGGGGCTCAAGCAGTCCACCCACCACTTTGGCCCCCCAAAGTACTGGGACTATAGGCCTGAGCCATCACACCCAGCCGAGTGTGTCTTTCGCTGATTCTATTCTGATCCACTGGTCTGTTTGTCTGCCCCTACTATGATGTCACATTATGTTAATTAGGTGTTGGTATCTGGTAGAGTGAATCCCCACCTGCACCCCCACTCCTCAGCATCACCTTGGTTTTTACCGGCATTGCTCATTCAAGTTTTAGAAACTGCTTGTAGGGATCAACTTTTTATTTATTTTTTTTTTTTGAGACAGAGTTTCACTCTTGTTACCCAGGCTGGAGTGCAATGGCGCGATCTTGGCTCACCACAACCTCCGCCTCCTGGGTTCAGGCAATTCTCCTGCCTCAGCCTCCTGAGTCGCTGGGATTACAGGCACGCGCCACCATGCCCAGCTGATTTTTTGTAGTTTTAGTAGAGACGGGGTTTCACCATGTTGACCAGGATGGTCTCGATCTCTTGACCTCGTGATCCACCCGCCTCGGCCTCCCAAAGTGCTGGGATTACAGGCGTGAGCCACCGCGCCCGGCTAACTTTTTTTTTTTTTAAGAAATGGGGTCTCACTCTGTCTTTCAGGCTTGAGTGCAGCAGCTCGATCATAGCTCACTGTAGGCTCCAACCCTGGGCACAAGCCATCCTTCTGTCCCAGCCTCTCAAGTAGCTGGGACTATAGGCATGTGGCACCATACCAAGCTAATTAAAAATTTTTTTTGTTGAGATGGGGTCTCCCTGTGTTGCTCAGGCTGACCTCAAATTCCTGGTCTCAAACAATCCTCCCATCTTAGCTTCCCAACATGCTGGGATTACAGATATTGAGCCACTGCACCTGTCCTGAAAATTTTTTTAAATCAAAGTACTGCATGCACCTGATAAAGAAAAATCAATAGTTGAAAAAATGCTTATATGAAGTACTCCCGTGAATTCTGATGCACACTAAGTTATGAGAACCCCTCTTGGCATCAGCAACCTGGGTTCACATACGTGCTTCATCATTTTCTTTCTCTCTCTTTCTTTCTTTCTTTTTTTTTTTTTTTTGAGATGGAGTCTCACTCTGTCACCCAGGCTGGAGTGTAATGGCATGATCTCTGCTCACTGCAACCTCCATCTCCCAGGCTCAAGCAATTCTCCTGCTTTAGCCTCCAAAGTAGCTGGGATTACAGGTGCCCACCACCACAGCTGGCTAATATTTTGTATTTTTAGTAGAGATGGGGTTTCACTATGTTGGCCAGGCTGGTCTCGAACTCCTGACCTCGTGATCCACCCGCCTCAGCCTCCCGAAATGCTAGGATTACAAACGTGAGCCACTGCCCAGCCTGCCCTGCCTTGTCTTGCCCCATGCCCCCTGTGCCCTGCCCTGCCCTGCCTAATACTGAGAAACTTTAAAAATGTTTAATTCATTTAAAAATGACAATTTATTACAAGTTGGTGGGGTGCAGTGGCTCACACCTGTAATCCCAACATTTTGGAAGGCTGAGGTAGATGGATCACCTAAGGGCAGGAGTTTGAGACCAACCTGGCCAACATAGCAAAACCCCATCTCTACTAAAAATACAAAAATTAGCTGGGCATGGTGGTGGGTGCCCGTCGTCCCTGCTACTCAGGAAGCTGAGGCAGGAGAATCGCTTGAACCTGGGAGGCAGAGGAACAAATTTATTACAAGTTAACATAAATAACATTCTTTTGTAAAATAACTTTATTTTCCAAAACCAAACTTTAGAGGAAAGTGTGGCCTTGTTTTACATTTTTGCAGTCCTCTTTGATGTTTGGCTTACTATAAGACAGCTGGTTCTCAGATCAGCATTCAGTTTGCAATGTCACATGCCATGTAGGCTTTGGAAAACTCCACTGTGTCCTCATGAGAGAATAAGAGTTACAAGGGCAAATTAATGTCTTAGAATTATGAAAACGGCCAGGTGCAGTGGCTCATACCTGTAATCCCAGCACTTTGGGAGGCCGAGGCAGGCGGATCACCTGAGGTCGGGAGTTCTAGACCAGCCTGACCAATATGGAGAAACCCTGTCTCTACTAAAAATATAAAATTAGCTGGGTGTAGTGGCACATGCCTATAATTCCAGCTACTCAGGAGGCTGAGGCAGGAGAATTGCTTAAACCGGGAGGCAGAGTTTGCAGTGAGTCAAGATCATGCCATTGCACTCCAGCCTGGGCAAAAGAGCAAAACTTCATCTCAAAAAAAAAAAAAAAAAATTATGAAAACAATTCTAACCCTTGCAGGGGTCCCAGGACCACACTTTGAGAACTGTTGTATTAGGGGAGCATTATAAGCATTAAAATAAAGGTGTCAGGCACATAGTAGGTGCTCAATAAATGGTGGTGGTTATCATTGTGGATAGTTCAGGAAAAGAGATTTTATCCTTAGAGTGTACCAGGAAGAACAAAGAGGGGCCCAAAACAGAGTGGGGTGAAGTGCTAGGCAGGTGTGAGAACAGGAAGTCAAACAGGGACAGGGGCTGAAGCCATGGAGCACGAACTCTGGCCTGTGAGCTCTGTTATCTGAACAGGCATCTGGTAAGGTGAAGGAAACCCAGCTCAGAGTAGGAGAATCCTTGGTCAGCCCCGGTCCCCATGACCCAATTTGAATAAACAGGAAAAGCAGCTCAATTATGAAGTTCTATGGTGGGGAGGGGCTGAAGTGGGACCACCTGGGAACTCAGGAGAGGCACTGCTGAGCTTTTAAGACCACGAGAAAGGCTGAGTAGGGAAACTGAGCCTGGGACTCCCTCAGCCAGAGCTCTGTCCTAGATGCTGGAGGAAAGGAGGTTCTGGTGTTGCCTTTGGGCAGCACACCATCCCATGGGGTATGGACCTGAGGTATCCTGGAGAACACAGTGAGGAGCCTGGTGGGATGAGAGGGACCAGAGGTAAACTGAGGCCTGTTCAGCTGAAGCAGCTAGTGTACAGAGGTAGGCTTTGGGGTGGGAGGGGTAGACCTAGAGAAGGCATCTTCTGTCCGAGGTATATTCTGCAAGGGGATGGCCATTGTGGTGTGCCTAGATGGACAGAATGACAGGTAGGGGGCCGGACGCGGTGGCTCACACCTATAATCCCAGCACTTTGGGAGGCCGAGGCAGGTGGATCACGAAGTCAGGAGATTGAGACCATCCTGGCCAACATGGTGAAACCCTGTCTCTACTAAAAATACAAAAACTAGCTGGGTGTGGTGTCTTATGCCTGTAATCCTAGGCTGAGGCAAGAGAATCACTTGAACCAGGGAGTCGGAGATTGTAGTGAGCTGAGAATGCGCCGCTGCACTCCAGCCTGGATGACAGAGTGAGACTCCGTCTCAAAAAAAAAAAAAAAAAAAAAGAAATGCCAGGTAGGGAAACTGTGGAGTGAGGGAAAGGTTCTGGAGAGTTAGGATTAGTCCAAGGAGGCTGGGGAAAAAGATCTGGGTTCAAGTAGAGAGCCAGGTTTGACAGCCCACTCCCTTTAAACCGTAGTTACTTATTGAGCACCTACTAGTGTCAGGGCTGGGAGTCCAAAGGCAAATCTGACATTGTCTCTGCCCCTTGAGGTACAGGAAAACAAATATTTTGCTATACAGTGGGAAAAGCATGTGTAAAGTGCGGTGGGTTACATAGGAGATGATTAGAGACCAAATATTGAAAGCCACCAGCAGGGATGGGAAGTTTTCAATTTTCTCAGGGGTTCAGTTATCTAGCCACTAGCATCAGCTAGCTCCCATCCTGTGGAGAAGCTATCCATTGCAGGGCAAAGAACTGAACTCAGGACCTCCAAGGTCTTAAATCTCTCTTCCTTTTCTGGGGAAGGGGAGGCAATTAAGTGAGAGGAGAGAAAGGGCCTAGCCCTTGTCCCTGGATTTGTTTCAGTCCTTAACCCGAAACCTTTCCCTCCTCCCAGTTTGGCAACAATCCCTTCTCTTCCCTGGCCGGGAACTCCGACAGCTCATCCTCCCAGCCTCTGCGGACTGAAAATCGAGAGCCCCTCCCTAACCCCTGGAGCCCCTCGCCCCCCACCTCCCAGGCCCCCGGGTCCGGTGGGGAGGGCACCGGAGGATCGGGGACCAGCCAGGTGCACCCGACAGTCTCGAACCCCTTTGGGATCAATGCGGCTAGCCTGGGGTCAGGTATGTCCTAGGGTGGAAGGAGCTTAGTGGGGTCACCAGGGCAGCCCCTCTGCCCCAGGACTGAGTGGGGTTGATACTGCTTCAGGATTTTGAAGACAGAGGTGAGACTTTTGAGGCCACAGAGCGGCTCTGCGGTCTGGGATAGTGGCCTCGCTCTTTGGAGGCTGAGGGCTGGTTCTGGCCATGTCCTGATACCCCTGGGAGTGACCTAAGTAATGGCTCATGTGTAAACCAGGCCCCACCTCCTAAGCTTCATGAGCACCTCTGGTATTACCCAGTATAAAAGGGTCAGACTGCTGTGGGGAGAGGGGGCTGGAGAGGAATCAAGGCAGACCTGGGGAGAGGCAGATGTGAGGCTGGGGGAAAGGGACGCGCAGGGCTTGCCATGTACAGAAGAACAGGTTATACACTGCACGACCCTAGGGGATGCCCCATTTATCTGGACTATGACTGTACACATGGCCTGGGGGATGTCTTCAGCAGGTGCCCTAATTTCTCTGCACTCTGGGGCATATCTTGATTGGGAAATTTCCTTCCCTCTGTGTGTTTCAGTTTCGTTATTTGTAAAATAAGGACTATAACTTGATCCATGGTTTTAAAATTGTGCTCCTGTGTCCTGAAAGGGTCTTCATCTCCAGGATGAGGAAGGACCCAGTGGGAGAGGCTCCAGGCCTCCTATCCCAGCTCCAGCCAGACCATTACCATACTTGGTATCTGAGCGAGCTTTGGCATGAGGAAAGGGTCTCTGCTGCTAAGACAAGTTTGATCTAGATAACGTTCAATCATTTCTTTCCAAAGCGGACATAATTTGAGCTTATGGCAGGAACTGTCCAGAGGAGCATAAATCAGGCCTAGTTCCTAGCTGGCTCATCCTTAGCGAGTCCATGGAAAAGGGGCTAGGCCAAAGCAGGGCAAGATGACCTTGGAGTTAGGAGAGTTGGATTCATGCCACAGTCCTAGGGTGCCCACTGGACCATTGCCTTTCTGAGTTGTGTAGCCATCCGGTGTCTGAAGTAAGGTAGATTGAAGTGAGGCCTTCGGTTTCCATCTGGACCCTTTCTCTCCTGTTTTCTTTTTTCCACCTTGTCCTAGGGATGTTCAATAGCCCAGAAATGCAAGCCCTCCTCCAGCAGATCTCTGAGAACCCACAGCTGATGCAGAACGTGATCTCAGCGCCCTACATGCGCAGCATGATGCAGACACTTGCCCAGAACCCCGACTTTGCTGCTCAGGTACCAAACAGCATGAGGAGAGTGTTGCTGGGGAGAGGGTTCCCCCTGGTTAGGGACAGTTTCTCGTGATCAAAACACTGTGGAGCTAGACTGCCTGGGTTTGCATCCCAGGCCCTGCCACTTCCCAGCTGTGTAAGCTAAGCACGTTATTTAGCCTCCCAGTTTCTTCATCTGTAAAATGATAACAATAGTTCCTACCTCCTAGAGTTGTGAGGATTAAGTGAGTTAATACACGTTAAGTGCCTAAAACACGGCGTGTAACAAAGTAAGCTCTATGTACCTGGAAATGTTAGCTTCATCAGACCCAGGGCTGAACAGCCCGACTCCTCATACTCTTCACTGTCCAGAGCGTATTTCCATTTCCTCTCACTGTCCCACTTAGGAGATCCCTGGAGAAGCTGGCCAGATTTCCTACAGTGGTAGGGGGTGCCCAGGGAGTCTGAGGCTGTGGGGAAATGCTTAGGGTGGAAAGGCCCAGGTCTCCCCCTACTACCTTCACCCTGGCAGATGATGGTGAATGTGCCGCTCTTCGCGGGGAACCCCCAGCTGCAGGAGCAGCTCCGCCTGCAGCTCCCAGTCTTCCTGCAGCAGGTGAGTGAGGAGCCTAGATGGGTGGAAGCTGAGGGCAAGGGGTAGGCCCTGAAGCCCAATGGGTGGAGATGAAGTCGGGGCAGAGCTTGTCTCTGGACTCCTGGTTGAGGCTATCTCCTCTTTCCTGCCACCTCCCGATGCCTTTCTCTGCTTATTTCCCACCAGATGCAGAACCCGGAGTCACTTTCCATCCTTACCAATCCCCGAGCCATGCAGGCATTGCTGCAGATCCAGCAGGGACTACAGACCCTGCAGACCGAGGCCCCTGGGCTGGTACCCAGGTGAGGGCAGGGGGACAGGCGGGCAGCAAGGTTCTGGCAACTCCTCCCCTTCAGCTCTTCTCTCTGCCGCTCTCTCAGCACCTTTGTGTCTGAGGGTCTGTTTTCCTGTTTCTTCCAACTGCTTCTCCTTCTGGATCTTATGTTCTCATCCCTTTCTTGGATGCCATCTCCTACCTCTTGGTCTGTCTTGCCTACAGCCTTGGCTCCTTTGGGATGTCCCGGACCCCAGCACCCTCAGCAGGCAGCAATGCTGGGTCTGCGCCTGAGGCCCCCACTTCCTCGCCAGCCACGCCAGCCACATCTTCTCCAACAGGGGCTTCCAGCGCCCAGCAGCAGCTCATGCAGCAGATGATCCAGCTTTTGGCTGGAAGTGGAAACTCACAGGTACATGAGGCAGTGGGGACAGGTGCTGGGACCACCACTTGGATCCTGGGAGGTTTCAGGGGAAGCAGTAGAGTAGAGGCGGTAGGGCAAGCTTGGGAATCTGCCACATTGTAGCCTTGGGCAGGTTACTGATCCTCCCTGAGCTCAGTTTGTGCAAATGTAAAATAGAGATGAGCAGAGTAAGGATACTTACCGTGCGTCACGTACTGTTCTAAATGCTCTAAGTATCAGAGCTCGTTTACCACACTCCTCACAACAGCCTCGGGAGAAAGCGATTATTATTTCTGTGTTAAAGAGGAGGGAGACTGAGGCCCAGAAAGGTTAAGTGGTTTGCTCACTTACATAGCTAGTAGATAAGAAAACCGAGACCCAAACCCAGGCATTCCACCTCCAGAATTCACACTGTGCCCATTTCTGCTTATATCAAAGGATCCTATTGATAATTAAAGCAGCCCCCATCTCTGAGACTCTGGGGAGGGGGACTTTGTGAGGTGAGGTAACCAAAGCCCTGGGAAAGTCAAGGCCAGCAGCTAGCAGGAGGGGCAGGGATGACCTGCCTCGAGTGAGCCTCTTAACCCTTCTCTGACCTCTGACTCATTTGGAAAAGCCATTCAACCAAAAGGTATGTTTACCCAGCTTTGTGCAAAGCACAAGAGCTAGACTAGGTGGTCTCCAGTCCAAGTCCAACCCTAGTTAGATTCTGTGGACTGTGAAGAGAAGCAACATGGAGCACTGGAAAGAGCTTTTTCTTTTTTTGGGGATGAACTTTTGCTCTTGTTGCCCAGGCTGGAATGCAGTGGAGCGACCTCAGCTCACTGTAACCTCTGCCTCCTGGATTCAAGTGATTCTCCTGCCTTAGCCTCCCTAGTAGCTGGGATTGCAGGCATGCACCACCACACCCAGCTAATTTTTTGTATTTTTAGTAGAGAAAAGGTTTCGCTATGTTGTCTAGGCTGGTCTCAAACTCCTGACCTCAGGTGACCCACCTGCCTTGGCCTCCCGAAGTGCTGGGGTTACAGGCGTGAGCCACCACACCCAGCTGGAAAGGGCTTTTATACTGCAAGTCAGGGGGCCTTGGCAACTGACTTGCTTTCTGACCCCAGGCAAGCCCTGTCTTTCTCCGGATCTAACATTCCTCCCTTCAACACCAGGTGGACAGTGCTTTCTGGACTCTTTCTAGTTCATAATCTAGGCTTGTGCTCTCTAAACACCCCTTGGGCATACATTTACGGGAGATATTTAGAGGAATGACAAGAATGAAAAGCCACGCCAGGAACGTGGCTCATGCCTGTAATTCCAGTGCTTTGGGAGGCCGAGGCAGGATTGCCTGAGGCCCGGAGTTTGAGACCAGCCTGGGCAATGCAGGTAGACCCAGCCTGTAAAAATTTTTTTAAAGGGCTGGGCACAGTGGCTCACACCTGTAATCCCAGCACTTTGGGAGGCCAAGGTGGGTGAATCACTTGAGGTGAGGAGTTCAAGACCCACCTGGCCAACATGGTGAATTCTCATCTCTACTAAAAATACAAAAATTAGCTGGCCTTGGTGCCATGTGCCTATAATCCCAGTTACTCAGGAGGCTGAGGCAGGAGAATCGCTTAACCCCAGGAGGCAGAGGTTTCAGTGAGCCAAGGTCATGCCACTGCACTCCAGCCTGGGGAACAAGACCAAAACTCTGCCTCAAAAAAAAAAAAAAAAAAAAAAAAATAGGGTAGTGGCTTATGCCTGTAATCCCAGCAGTTACAGAGGCCAAGGCAGGAGGATTACTTGAGACTAGCCTGGGCAACATAGCAAGACCCTGTCTCTACTTTCTTTATTTTTTACTTTATTTTAATTTTATTTTTTTGAGATGGAGTCTCACTCTGTCCCCCATGAGTACAATGGCGCAATCTCAGTTCACGGCAACCTCTGCCTTCTGGGTTCAAGCAGTTCTCCTGCCTCAGCCTCCCTAGTAGCTGGGACAACAGGCTCCTGACACCATGCCCAGCTAATTTTTGTATTTTTAGTCTCAGCATATTACTGTGTTGGCCAGTCTGGTCTCAAACTTCTGACGTCTGGTGATCCACCTGCCTGAGCCTCCCAAAGTGCTGGGATTACAGGCACGAGCCACTATGCCTGCCGTTTTTTTTTTTTGTTTTTTTTGTTTTTTTTTTTTTTTCAGGCTGGAGTGCAGTAGTAGCGTGATCTAGCTTACTGCAACCTCCGCCTCCCAGGTTCAAGCGATCTTACACCGCAGGCTCCCGAGCAGCTGGGACTACAGGTGTGTGCCACCACACCTGGGTAATTTTTTGCATTTTTAGTAGACAGGGGGTTTTGCTGTGTTGGGCAGGCTGGTCTTGAACCCCTGACCTAAGGTGAACTGCCAGTCTTGGCCTCCCAAAGTGCAGGGATTATAGGTGTGAGCCACCGTGTCTGGCCAAAAAAATTTTTTTTTAATTAGCTGGGCATGGTGGTATACACCTGTAGCCCCAGCTCAAACTTCTGACCTCAGGTGATCTGCCCACCTCAGCCTCCCAAACTGCTGGGATTACAGGCATAAGCCACCGTACCCGGTCGGGAAGGGCTTTTATACTGCAAGTCTTGGCGACTAACTTGCTCTGTGACACCAGGCAAGTCCTGTCTTTCTCTGGATTGAACATTCTTCCTTTCAACACCAGCTGGACAGTCTTGCATTTGCATACGCAATCTTACGATCCATCCCTAAGGTGTCCTAGCCTTTATATTCTCCATTCTCATTCTAGCAGTTATTCCTCTTCTTCACATATAGGGAGGTTAAGACGGGAGGATCTCTTGAGCCCAGGAGATAGAGGCTGCACTGAGCTCTGATTCCTGCCACTGTATTCCAGCCTGGGTGCAAGACCTATTTCAAAAGAAAGGAAATACTTCTCTTTTATAAATAAATGGTTGTTGATCAGTGAAACAAAATTAAATTGCTTTTTAACTAGGACCCTCCTCTGGCCTTTCATATGGCTGTACGTGTGATGACTGTTAGGAGGGGCTTGGAGGTCATGATAAGCATGCATCTTATTTGACCACAGAGCATTTGGCTTTTGGAGTGCCTGTTAACATCTCCAGTGTTCATGGAAAGCATTGAGGACTATACGCTGATCTAGGCTTATCAGTTACCTTGAAATTCTAAAAAAGATATCCACCTGCCTTATTATTACACAGTTATTTAGGACTTGGGACCTAGGCTCCTGGGCCCCCATTTGCAGCTCATCTTCCCTATCTTGATTGACTCTGAGGATATTAGAGAAGTCCTGCTGGTCTTAGAAACCCTTCATTGGAATAGGGGCCCCAAGATTGGTCCTGTGCCTACTACACAAGGCCTGTCCCCTCCAGGTGCAGACACCAGAAGTGAGATTTCAGCAGCAACTGGAGCAGCTCAACTCCATGGGCTTCATCAATCGTGAGGCCAACCTGCAGGCTCTGATTGCCACAGGAGGGGACATCAACGCAGCTATTGAGAGACTGCTGGGCTCCCAGCTCTCCTAATCCCTCGGCCCATGCCTCCTGCCTCTCCCTTCCCTCGATGTCAGCGTTTGGTTCCTCTGTCAGCCCTTCCCCTCTGCCGCTTGTCATCCCTTCCGTCTTCTCCCTCATCCTCTCCAAACAGCAGGGTGACTTTAGAGGCATGGGCTCCAACCCTTAGCTCTGTCTGAGAATTATGGTTTTATCGCTACATCTCTAACAGAATCTTCTCTCCTGGACTCCTTGAGCAGAGCTACTTAAACAGTTTTTGCAGTTTCACTGATTGACCCTACCTCCTTGCCCGGCACCACCTTTTGCAGTCTTTAAACTTGCAGTGGTGGTGCAGAGTCAAAGGAGGAACCTTTGAGTCTCATTTACTGGAACACAGTCTTCCATTTATACCACTAGGGTTTTGTCTTATGTTTACTTTTGGTAACTCTCTTCCTCCTTTTTCTCGCTAGCCCCCACCCCTAGCCCAACCAGTGCTAGAATTTCTCGCTCTGAAGGAGGAGCAGGTGAAATAGGTGGTAATTTTCCTCCTCAGCCCCTATTCTGGTCACTTCATTCAGCACTTTTTCGTGGGCACTGTTGGGAATTCCAGGGTAAGGAGGAAGATTCCTGTTCTCTCTCTCTGAAGAGGGAGATGAGACAGCCCTCTGGACAGTAATGAACAAACCCTGGACCAGCCCCGGGGAAATTGGTGCGAAAAAGAAGGGAATGAGGTTATTCAGAGGAAGGGAATAGGGGACGCAGCCTGAGTAAAAGCCTTGGAAGTTGGAATTAACAGTGGGGAACAGAAGCACCCATAGGTCTTTTAGGCAGAAGAATCCAGACCCAAGCTGGCAGAAGAGACTTAGAGATGCTAATGGATTTGAACTGAAGAAAAGGGCTCAATGCAGCTGAGCACCATGCCCCACAAGGGGTCATATTGGCTTCATTTCCTCATATACATGTGCTTATATGCATGCACACATTTCCATGGACGCAGGACTTGCCTGTGTCCCCAGGCACCAGTAATCTGAGCCCTCCTCAAAGGACATGAAGGGGATTGGGGTCTGAACAGTAGGGAAGTGCGTGTGTATGCACACATGTTGGTGAGAAGTGGATGATTTGTTGGTTTCCAATTCAGAGTGCTCCCACCACCAGAGACAAGTGGGTAAAAGCATCAGTCCATTGCAGGAATACATATCCAGGAGAGCTAGGTCCCTTGGGCCTCTGGCTGCTGGTTAACCCAGAGGTAGTTTGGGTACCCCTTCTGAAGCTGTCAGGGCTGTTACTAGCACCCTCATCACCCGTCACTGCCTTGTGGGAATAGTAGAGGGTTTATTTCCCTCCAGGCCAGAGAGTTTTCTTTGAGGAAGGAGAGGAGAGGGTGGCAATGATGCCTTTGATCTGGAATTGGACATTGCTCTGTCAGAGCACAGAGGAGGCTCATATCACCTCTTCCCTCTGCTACTTGGCCCAGCTGCTTGGAGGACCAACCCCACGGCTGAGAATATGACGGCAAGAGGAACAGAGCTTGCTCCAAGTGGGAAAGGGTCCCAAGCAGTCCAGAGAGGATGTCCATGTGGCTTTCCCTCCCTGCCTCCCCCAGCTCCCACACTGGCCTTTGTAAATAAATGGTGTGGTCTTTGTTGTGAGAGTGTGTTGGTGTTTGTTTTTTGAGGAAGAAGAGGCTGGCTGAAGACAGCTTCTTGGTTTTACAGGGCAAAAAGTGGGATCTAGAGGAATTCGAGGTTTGGTTCAGTTACTACAGTTAAGAAATATTAAAAGTGTTCCTAGGTTAAAAAAAAAAGAAATATATATATATAAAGTGACTGAGATCACACCATTTTGCTACAGCCTGGGCAACAAGAGCAAAACTTCATGTCAACAAAACAAAAAAATCTTAGATTTTAGTCTGGCAACATAGAGGGACCTCATCTCTATAAAAAATTTAAAAATTAGCCAGGCAGCTGGGCATAGTGGCTCACGCCTGTGATACCAGCACTTTGGGAGGCTGAGGCAGGTGGATCACAAGGTCAAGAGATTGAGACCATCCTGGCCAACATGGTGAAACCCCGTCTCTACTAAAAATACAAAAATTAGCTGGACGTGGTGGCACGCGCTTGTAGTCCTAGCTACTCAGGAGGCTGAAGCAGGAGAATCGCTTGAACTGGGGAAGTGGAGGTTGCAGTGAGATGAGATCGTGCCATGGACGGAGCAAGATTCCGTCTTGAAAAAAAAGAAAAATTAGCCAGGCGTGGTGGTATGAGCCTGTAGTCCCAGCTACGTGGGAAGTCCCAGGTATGTGGGAAGCTGAGGCAGGAGGATCACTTGAGCCCAAGAAGTCAAGGCCGCAGTGCTGGGACTGTGCCGCTGTACTCCAGCCTGGGTAACAAAGTGAAACCCTGTCTCAATAAAATATGTAAATATTGAAGGTTAAGGGATAACTGATGATGGAGGTGTCAGTAATATCTGACTTTGGAATGGGGAGGATTGCATTCTTCCATTCCCATCCTTAGACCATTGGGTATCTGAGATCTCTTTCCCCACTTCCCCTAAGTCAGGGGTGGTAGAGGAAACTATGAATTATAAGATTATTGTCTTCATCCTCTGATCTTTTGGCAAGATTGCCTTCCCCTTACCTTAGGTTAAAAAGTAAAACAAAAACTCTTGCAGTCAAGTCTTAACGCAAGTGAAGTTTGGTAGTTAATCTTGGGCTCTGACACTAAACCTGGCACTACTGACCATGTAGGTTTGAGGAAGTCTTTTCACACCTATGGGGTTTTATCTTTCGTACAGTGAAGTTACGGACTACAGTTCTGCGGAATATGAATAAACCATGAGTGGGAGGTTCCACTTTGATAATGGTAGACTAGATGCCTCAGACCAGTACTCCCACTAGAAATTTTAAAATCTGGGAAAAATATATAAAAAGTCTAAAAAGCATCAAAGGGTGAATAAGATTGACTGGTGACCCAGTGGAAAAAAAAAAAACCTCTAAAGACCGGCTGCCTTTGACCTGGAGGCCAATTAGGGAAAGGTGGCTGAGAGGCTAAGTTGTGATTTCTTTCTTTTTTTTTTGGAGATAGAGCTTTGTTCTTATCGCCCAAGCTGGAGCTGGAGTGCAGTGGTGCAATCTCAGCTCACTGCAACTTTCGCATCCTGGGTTCAAGTGATTCTCCTGCCTCCCAAGTAGCTGGGATTACAGGCGCCTGCCACCACACCTAGCA
>NW_022437059.1:378960-402985 GCF_009761245.1 Sapajus apella | reverse complement strand
CACTGCTCCCAGCCTGTATTTTATTTTATTTTATTTTATTTATTTTTTTTTTTTTTTTTTTTTTTTTTTTTTTTTGGGACAGAGTTTTGCTCTTGTTACCCAGGCTGGAGTGCAATGGCGCGATCTCGGCTCACCGCAACCTCCGCCTCCTGGGTTCAGGCAATTCTCCTGCCTCAGCCTCCTGAGTCGCTGGGATTACAGGCACGCGCCACCATGCCCAGCTAATTTTTTGTATTTTTAGTAGAGACGGGGTTTCACCATGTTGACCAGGATGGTCTCGATCTCTTGACCTCGTGATCCACCCGCCTCGGCCTCCCAAAGTGCTGGGATTACAGGCTTGAGCCACCGCGCCCGGCCTCAGAAAAATTTTTATATTTTTGGTAGAGTTGGGGTTTCACCATGTTGGCCAGGCTGATCTCAAACTCCTGACCTCAGGTGATGCACTGGCCTCTGCCTCTCAAAGTGCTGGGATTACAAGCATGAGCCACTGCACCTGGCCCTGAGCTGTGTTTTTGAGAGACTTGAAGGAGTGGGAGCTAAAGGGACAAAAAGTTAGAATCTGAGGGCCTTTATGTATATATGTATATGTTTTATTTTGTTTTGTTTTTGAGATGGAGTCTTGCTCTGTCACCCATGCTGGAGTGCAGTGGCGAGATTTCGGCTCACTGCAACCTCCGCATCCCGGGTTCAAGCAATTCTCTGCCTCAGCCTCCGAGCAGCTGAAATTACAGGCACCTGCCACCACAGCCCGGCTAATTTTTGTATTTTTAGTAGAGATGGGGTTTTGCCATCTTGGCCAGGCTGGTCTTGAACTCTTGACCTTGAGATCCACCCACCTCAGCCTCCCAAAGTGCTGGGATTAGAGGTGTGAGCCACTGCACCTGGCATTTTTTTTTTCTTTTTTTTTTTTTTGAGACAGTCTTTCTCTGTTGCCGAATCTGGAGCGCACTGGTGCCATAAGCCAGTAACTGGGACTATAGGCATGAGCCATCTCGCCCAGCCAGAAAATATATTTTAAGGCAACTAGAGAATAATGACACTTGACTTTTAAAGGAGCAATAGACTGTCACTTGCATCTCAACAGCAAAGCTGGAAATCAGAGTATTGGAATGACATCTTCTTACTAAATCCCAATCTAGGATATTATGCCTAATGAAAATAACTTTGTTTTTTGTTTGTTTGTTGTTTCTTTGAGACAGTCTTACTCTGTCACCCAGGCTGGAGTGCAGTGGCATGGTCATGGCTCACTGCAACCTCAAGAGTTCCCAGGCTCAAGCAATCCTTCTGCCTTAGCCTCCAAGTAGCTGGGACTACAGGCACACACCACCATGTCCAGCTAATTTTTAAATTTTCTGTAGAGATGGGGTCTCACTATGTTACCCAGGATGGTCTCAAACTCCTGGACTCCATCAGTCCTCCTGCTTCAGCCTCCCAAAGTGATAGGATTACAGGCATAAGCCACCATGCCCAGCCAAAAATAACTTTCAAAAATGAAGGCAAAATAAAGATATATTCAATCTACCACAGACTCATATCACGGGCAATTCTAAAGGGTAATTTTCAGTCATAAAAAAAAAAAAGTGCAGCCAGGAGCAGTGGTTCATGCCTATAATCCCAGCACTTTGGGAGGCAGAGATGGGTGAATCACCTGAGGTCAGGAGTTCGAGACCAGCCTGGCCAATATGGTGAAACCCCATCTATACTAAAACCACAAAAATTAGATGGATGTGGTGGTGTGTGCCTGTAGTCCTAACTACTGGGGCTGAAGCAGGAGAATTGCTTGAACCTGGGTGGTGGAGGTTGCAGTGAGCTGAGATGGTGCCACTGCACTCCAGTCTGGGTGAGAGAGCGAAACTCCATCTCAAAAAAAAAGAAATGGAGAACAATAAATGTGTACAAGGATAGGTGTAGTCTAAACAAACATTGGCTGTATAAAGAGAAAATGATGTCCTGCATTTAAAACATTTAGAGGTCAGGTTCGGAGCCTCATGCCTAAAATCCTAGTGTTTTGGGAGCCTAGGTGGGAGGATTGCTTGGGGCCTGGAGTTCAAGACCTGCCTGGGCCACATAGCAAGCTCTCCATCTCTACAAAAATTTGCAGTGGCTCACGCCTATAATCCCAGCACTTTGGGAGGCCAAGGCAGGTGGATCATGAGGTCAGGAGTTCGAGACCAGCCTAGCCAATATGGTGAAACCCTGTCTCTACTAAAAATACAAAAATTAGCTGGGTGTGTAGTCCCAGTTACTTGGGAGGCTGAGCCAGGAGAATAGCTTGAACCCAGGAGCAGAGGTTGCAGTGAGCTGAGATCAAGCCACTGCACTCCAGACTGGGCAACAGAGCAAAACTCCATCTCAAAAAAAAAAAAAAGCCAGCCATGGTGGTGCATGCCTGTAGTCCTACCTACTTGGGAGACTGAGGCAGGGAATCACTTGAGCCCAAGAGTTTGAGGCTGCAGTGGGCCATGATTACCCCACTGGACTCCAGCCTGGGTGACAGAGCAAGACCCTGACTCAAAAATAAAATTAAAAAAAAGCAAGAAATAATAAATAATAAAATGGTATAGAGGCCAGGTGTGGTGGCTCTCATGCCTGTAATCCCAGCACTTTGAAAGGCCAAGGCAGAAGGATCAATTAAGCCCAGGAGTTCAAGACCAGCTTGAGCAACATGGGGAAACTCCATCTCTACTAAAAATACAGAAATTAGCCAAGTGTGGTGGTGTGGGATTGTAGTCTCAGCTACTCTAGAGGCTGAGGTGGGAGGATCCCTTGAGTCTGGGAGGTCAAGGCTGTGGTGAGCATCACATTCCAGCCTGGGCCAGAGTGAAACTCAAAAAAAAAATAAATAAATAAAGAGGCCAGACATGGTAGCTCATGCCTGTAATCCTAGCACTTTGGGAGGGCAAGGCAGGTGGATCACCTGAGGTCAGGAGTTTGAGACCAGCCTGGTCAACATGGCGCAACCCCATCTCCACTGAAAATACAAAAACTGGCCGGGTGCAGTGGCTCATGCCTATAATCCCAGCACTTTGGGAGGATGAGGCGGGTGGATCACCTGAGGTCAAGAGTTCAAGACCAGCCTGACCAACATGGAGAAACCCATCGCTACTAAAAATACAAAATTAGCCAGGCATGGTGGCACATGCCTGTAATCACAGCTATTTGGGAGACTGAGGCAGGAGAATTGCTTGAATCCGGTAGGTGGAGGGAGAGGTTGTGGTGAGCTGAGATGGCACCATTGCACTCCAGCCTGGGCAACAAGAGTGAAACTGAGTCTCAAAAAAAAAAAAAAAAAAAAAAACTGGACGGGCGTGGTGGTTCATCCTTGTAGTCCCAGCACCACCCTTCCCCCAGCCTCTGGTAACCATTATTCTACTCTCTACCTCCATAAGATCAACTTTTTTTTTTTTTTTAAATATATGTTACTGCTAATATTTTTATTAGATTGATATCAGTTTCTATTTTTTTTTTTTTTTTTTTTTTTGAGACGGAGTCTCACTCTTGTTACCCAGGCTGGAGTGCAATGGCGCGATCTCAGCTCACCACAACCTCTGTCTCCTGGGTTCAGGCAATTCTCCTGCCTCAGCCTCCTGAGTAGCTGAGATTACAGGCATGTGCCACCATGCCCAGCTAATTTTTTGTATTTTTAGTAGAGACGGGGTTTCACCATGTTGACCAGGATGGTCTCGATCTCTTGACCTCGTGATCCACCCGCCTCGGCCTCCCAAAGTGCTGGGATTACAGGCTTGAGCCACCGCGCCCGGCCAAATTTTTTTTTTTTAACAGGCACCGCTCCCGGGCTGGCCAGTGAGGCGGCGCCTCAAGATCAACTTTTTTAGCTCTCACATATGAGTGACAACATGCAAGATTTGTCTTTCTGTGCCTGGTTTACTTAACATAATGACCTCCAGTTTCATCCATGTTGCTGCATATGACAGGATTTCATTCTTTTTATGGCTGGATAATATCTCACTGTGTATATATGGTACAATTTTGTGCGTGTGTATGAGACAAGGTCTCACTCTGTCATATAGTGGTGCAATCTCCACTCATTGCAACCTCCACGTCCTGGGATCAAGTGATCCTCCCACCTCAGCCTCCCAAGTAGCTAAGACTACAGGCACATGCCACCACGCTCAGCTAATTTTTAATTTTTTGTAGAGATGGGATTTCACCATGTTTCCCAGACTGATCTCAAACTCCTGGTGTCAAACAGTCTGCCTGTGTTGGCCTCCCAAAGTGCTGGGATTGCAGGAATGAGCCAGTGCCTCCAACCAACCACATTTTCTTCATCCATTCATTCATTCATGAACACTTAGGTTGATTTCCTACCTTGACTACTGTAAACAGTGCTGCAATAAGCATGGTGTGCAGGTATCCCTTTGGTATATGGATTTCCTTTCCTTTGGATAAATCCCAGTAGTGGGATTGCTGAATCGTATGATATACCAGAAATGCAAAGATATGCAAATCAATAAATGTGATGCATCCTATCAACACAAAGAATGACAAAAACCCCATGACCATCTGAATAAATGCAGAAAAAGCATTTGATAAAGTTGAACATCGCTTCATAATAACTTTAAACAAAATAGGCATAAAAAGGGTATACGTCAACTCAATAAAGGCTACATATGCCAAACCCACAGCTAACATACCGAATGGGGAAAAGCTGAAAGCCTTTCCTGTAAGGACTGGAACAAGACAAGGATGCCCATTCTCACCACCCTTCTTCAACATAGTACTAGAAGTCCTAGCCAGAGCAATCAGGCAAGAAAAAAAAATAAAAGGCAAGTCAACTGGAAAAGGTAAAGTCAACTTGTGCCTCTTTGCAGAGGATATGATCATTTGGAAAAATAGAAAAACCTAAAGACTCCACCCAAGGGCCAGGTATAGTGGCTCACACTTGTAATCCCGCCACTTTGGGAGGCGGAGGCAGGAGGATCATGAGGTCAGGAGTTCGAGACAAGCCTGGCCAATATCGTGAAACCCTGTCTTTACTAAAAATATAAAAAATTAGCCAGATGAGGTGGCAAATGCCTGTAGTCCCAGTTACTTGGGAGGCTGGGGCAGGAGAATCACTTGAACCCAGGAGGTGGAGGTTGCAGTGAACACTGCAGCCTGGGTGATGGCTTGAGACTCTGTCTCAAAAAAAAAAAAAAAAAAAAAAAAGACTTCACCCAAAAACTCTTGGAATTGATAAATAGTAAAGTTGCAGGCTATAATATCAGCATACAAAAATCAATGGTGTTTCTATACACTAATAACAAACTAGCTGAAAAATAAACCAAGAAAGCAATCCCCTTCATAATAGCTATAATAAAGGAATAAATAAAATACCTAGGAATCAATTCAACAAAGGAGGTGAAAAACCTTTACAACAAACTACAAAATACTGATGAACAAAATTGAAGAGGACACAAATGAATGAACATCCCATGCTCATGGATTGGAAGAAGTAATATAGTTAAAATGAGTCGGGCACTGTGGGTCATGCCTATAATCCCAGTACTTCGGGAAGCCAAGGCAGGTGGATCCCTTGAGCCTAGGAGTTGGCGACCAGCCTGGGCAACATGGAGAAACCCCATCTCTACAAAAAATACAAAACTTAGCCCAGCATGGTGGCATGCACCTGTAGTTACACATACTAGGGAAGCTGAGGTGGAAGGATCACTTGCGCTTGGGAGGTAGAGGTTGCAGTGAGCCAAGATCGTGCCAGTCTGGGTTACAGAGTGAGACTCTGTCTCAAAAAAATAAATAAATAAAAATTGTCAAAATGACCATACTACCTAAAGTAATTTACAGATTCAATGTAAACCCTATCAAAATGCCAATGACATTATTCCCAAAAATAGAAAAAAAATTATCATATGAAACCACAAAAAACACCAAATTGCCAAAGCACTGAGCAAAAAAAAACAAGCTGGAAAAATCACGATATTTACTTCAGAATATATTACAAAGCTTTAGTAACCACAACAGCATGGTATTGGTATAAAAACAGACATATAGACCAATGGAACAGAATGGAAAGCCCAGAAATAAATCCACATATTTATAGCCAACTGATTTTTTGACAGAGGCACCAAGAACATACATTGGGGAGCCCGGGGGTGGTGGTTCATGCCTCTAATCCCATCACTTTGGGAGGCCAAGGCGGGCAGATCATGAGGTCAAGAGATCAAGACCATCTTGGCCAACATGGTGAAACCCCATCTCTAATTAAAAAAAAAAAAAAAAATGAGCTGGGTGTGGTGGCGTGCACCTGCAGTCCCAGCTACTCAGGAGGCTGAGGCAGGAGAATCGCTTAAACCTGGGAGTGAGAGGTTGCAGGGAGCCAAGATTGGGTCATTGCACTCCACCCTGGGCAATAAGAGTGAAACTCTGTCTCAAAAAAAAAAAAAAAAAAAAATTAACTGAGAGCGGTGGCACATGCCTGTAATCCCAGCTATTCTGGAGGCTGAGGCAGGAGAATCACTTGAACCTGGAAGGCCGAGGTTGTAGTGAGCTGAGATCACGCTACTGCACTCCAGCCTGGATGACAGAGTGAGACTCTGTCTCAAAAAAAACCAAAAACAGTTAACATACATTGGGGAAAGGACATCCCCCTTCAATAAATGATGCTGGAAAAACTGGATATCCATATGCAGAAGAATGAAACTAGAGCCGTATCTCTCACCATATACAAAAATGAAATGTGGGGAAATGGTTCAGGACATTGGTCTAGGTAAGGATTTCATGGCTAAGACCCGAGAAGCATAGGCAGCAAAAACAAACATAGACAAATGAGACAATATTAAACTAAAAAGCTTCTGCACAGCAAAGGAATCAATCAACGGAGTGGAGACAACCGGTACAATGGGAGGAGGTATTTGCAAACTGTTCATCTAAGAGGGACTGATATCCAGAATATACAAGGAACTCAAGCAATTCAACAGCAAAAATGATCATAATTCTATTAAAAAGTGGTCGAATGACTTGAATAAACACTTCTCAAAAGAGCACCTACAAATGGCCAATGGGTATATGAAAAAATGCTCAATGTCACTAAATATCAGGGAAATGCAAATCAAAACCACAATGAGACATAGTATTACCCCAGTCAGCATGTCTATTAACAAAAAGACAAAAAAAGGCCGGGCGCGGTGGCTCACGCCTGTAATCCCAGCACTTTGGGAGGCCGAGGCGGGTGGATCACGAGGTCAAGAGATCGAGACCATCCTGGTCAACATGGTGAAACCCCGTCTCTACTAAAAATACAAAAAATTAGCTGGGCATGGTGGTGCGTGCCTGTAATCCCAACTACTCAGGAGGCTGAGGCAGGAGAATTGCCTGAACCCAGGAGGCGGAGGTTGCGGTGAGCCGAGATCGCGCCATTGCACTCCAGCCTGGGCAACATGAGTGAAACTCCGTCTCAAAAAAAAAAAAAAAAAAAAAAAAGCTTGCAATCACAGGTCAAGTCAGGTGTAGTCTGTAGCACTTTGGGATGCCAAGGTAAGTAGGAGAATCATTTGAGCTCAGGAGTTTGAGACCATCCTGGGCAACATATCAAAACCCCATCTCTACAAAAATCATAATAATAATAATTAGCCAGGTGTGGTGGCACATACCTGTAGTCCAGCTACTCAGGAGGCTGAGGCAGGAGAATTGCCTGAACCCAGGAGGCGGAGGTTGCGGTGAGCTGAGATCGCGCCATTGCACTCCAGCCTGGGTAACAAGAGCGAAACTCCGTCTCAAAAAAAAAAAAAAAAAGACAAAAAAAAAATGTTGGCTTTTCCGTCGTGTGGGCCGGAATGTTGCGGGCGGTGCTGGACTGTGATTCCCACGTGGTGGCTTTCTCTCACTAGCCCACTTTGGTCCTCCTTGACGTCCTGGGCCTGTGGGCTCGCTTCCTGTCGAGATGCCGAAGGTCAAGTCAGGGGCTGTGGGCCACCGCTGCGGGCAGCAGGAGCAGCACCGGGAGCTCAGGAGCACTGGAGGACTCATGTTCAACACGGGAATTGGGCAGCGCATTTTGAAAAATCCTCTCATTGTTAACAGCATTGTCGATAAGGCTGCCTTAAGACCAACTGATGTGGTGCTAGAAGTTGGACCTGGAACTGGCAACACGACTGTAAAGTTGTTAGAAAAGGCAAAAAAGGTTGTTGCTTGTGCACTTGACCCAAGGCTAGTAGCTGAACTTCACAAAAAAGTTCAGGGCACGCCTGTGGCCAGCAAACTTCAAGTACTGGTGGGTGATGTGTTGAAAACAGATTTGCCATTCTTTGATGCTTGTGTGGCAAATTTGCCTTATCAGATCTCTTCGCCTTTTGTCTTCAAGCTGTTGCTACATCGACCTTTTTTCAGATGTGCTATACTTAGGTTTCAAAGAGAATTTGCCCTCCGACTGGTTGCAAAACCTGGAGATAAGTTATACTGCAGACTCTCAGTACACAGCTGTTGGCACATGTGGACCATCTAATGAAAGCTGGAAAGAATAACTTCAGAACACCGTCCAAGGTGGAATCCAGCGTTGTAAGGAGAGAACCTAAGAATCCACCACCACCCAGCAATTTTCAGGAACGGGATGGTCTAGTAAGGATAACCTTTGTTAGGAAAAACAAGACACTCTCTGCTGCATTTAAATCAAGTGCCGTGCAACAACTCTTGGAAAAAAACTATAGAATTCACTGTTCAGTCCATAATATTATAATACCAGAAGATTTCAGCATAGCAGATAAAATACAGCAAATCCTAACCAGCACAGGCTTTAGTGACAAACGGGCCCATTCCATGGACATAGATGAGACTTCATCAGATTGCTACATGGATTCAACGCAGAAGGTATTCATTTTTCCTAGGCATTTGGAAAACAGAATTTTTCAAGGTCAAGAAAAGAAATCTACATTTTTTATATTTGAGAAGATAATGCTTTTGCTTCACTGAGACATTCCTTACTTGACTATTTTTGATTTAGTACGACTAGTGCTGTCACCATTTATTATTCTGAATTTTTAAGTTGGAAAGTTCTAAGTAAGCAAGTTTTTTTTTTGTTTTGGTTTAATATATAACATAGAGCAGGTCCAATCTATTAATAATAATCTTCACGTTCAGGAGCCGCAGAGACGCACAACTTTATACTTAAACTTATCATTTCTAACAGTTTATTGTATAAAGATGTTACTCTTCTATTTACTGTGTAATATACTATGAGGCCTTCTTTAGGTCTGTTCCTCCGGTAGTAAAAAAGTTAAAATAGGCCGGGTGCGGTGGCTCAAGCCTGTAATCCCAGCACTTTGGGAGGCCGAGGCTGGTGGATCACGAGGTCAAGAGATCGAGACCATCCTGGTCAACATGGTGAAACCCCGTCTCTACTAAAAAAAAAAAATACAAAAAATTAGCTGGGCATGGTGGCGTGTGCCTGTAATCCCAGCTACTCAGGAGGTTGAGGCAGGAGAATTGCCTGAACCCAGGAGGCGGGGACTGCGGTGAGCCGAGATCGCGCCATTGCACTCCAGCCTGGGTAACAAGAGCGAAACTCTGTCTCAAAAAAAAAAAAAAAAAAAAAAAAGTTAAAATATGCTTCACTAGTCACACATTCCCCATACCATTTCTTGTTATTCACATGTACAGTAAAACAATTGTTTCTTAAAAAAAAAAAATGTTGAAGATGATACAAAGAAAAGGGAACTCATACACTGTTGGTGGGAATGTAAATTAGCACAGCCACTATGAAAGACAGCACAGAGGTTTCTCGAAAAATGTACTTTTAGCCAGGCTCGGTGGCTCACGCCTATAATCCCAGCACTTTGGGAGGCCGAGGAGGGCAGATCACAAGGTCAGGAGTTCCAGACCAGCCTGGCCAACATGGTGAAACCCCGTCTCTAGTAAAAATACAAAACTTAGCCGGGCATGGAGTTGGGAAGCTGTAATCCCAGCTACTTGGGAGGCTGAGGCAGCAGAATGGCTTGAACCAGGAAGGCAGGGTTTGCAATGAGCTGAGATCATGCCGCTGCACTCCCACTTGGGCGACGGAGCAAGACTCTGCCTCAAAAAAAAAAAAGAAAAGATAAAGAAAAAGAAAAATGTGCTTTTATTTGTATGTACTTTGCTGTTACACACTTTTCTTTTTTTTTTTTTTTTTTTTGAGACAGAGTCTTGCTCTGTCGCCCAGGCTAGAATGCAGTGGCATGATCTCGGTTCACTGCAACCTCTGCTTCCTGGGTTCCAGCAATTCTCATGCCTCAGCCTCCCAAATACCTGGGACTACAGGCACGTGCCACCACCCCCACCTAATTATTTATTTATTTATTTATTTATTTTTTAGTAGATGGGGTTTCACTATGTTGCCCAGGCTGGTCTCAAACTCTTGAGCCCAGGCAATCTGCCCACCTGGGCCTTCCAAAGTGCCAGGATTACAGGCATGAGCTGTTGTACTTGGCCTGTCATACACTTTTTAAGCACATGTGGAACATTTACAAACATTAAGTAGACTAGGAAAGACAACGAATCTCAATGAATTATAGTACCTGCTGTCCCATCCCTGAAATGAGACCACATACTCATTCCCTAGCTGCTGTGGGATTCATTGCTCACAGCTCAAGATTAGCCCTTCACTAGAGAATTACCCTCAGTCAACGGGGGTGGGGGGACTGCCTTGCAGGAAGTTGTAGCACGGTCTACCCTCGAGCCTTTAGCTGATAACTGACTGATAATGGGCTTACAAAAGGCTGACCCCTGGCCTCAAAAGTGGGCCTGATTTTGAGGTATAATCCCTGCTCAGAGCTCCTTGGGATCAGGCTGAAGCAGGCGCTAACCAAAACCACATCCTCGTCTCCCTTTCTTGCCCTGCCCTATCCCTCGTTCTCCTCAGAGCATTCTCTTAAAGTATTACTTGCACGAGAACCCTCATCTCAGGCTCAGCCTCTAGGGAAGCGGTGCTAAAACAATTACAGGTTCTGATTGCTAAGATTCCTTCTAAATTATTAGTGCATAGGGAGACGGGGCCAGGGAGGAGTTGGGGAGCCTGTGGAGGGCAGAGGCCCTTTTCCCCTTTACTCAGGCTGAGGAAGGAAGGCAAGGTGGTAATTTAAGGAGCTGGCCTTAAACTTGTTGCTAGGGCATCACATTCTTTTTATTTTTATTATTTTTTTTGAGATGCAGTCTTGCTCTGTCGTCCAGGCTGGAGTGCAGTGGCATGATCACAGCTCACTGCAACCTCCACCTCCTGGGTTCAAGCAATTCTCCTGCCTCAGCCTCCTGAGTAGCTGGGACTACAGGCGCCCACCACCACAGCCGGCTAAGTTTTGTTATTTTTAGTAGAGATGGGATTTCAGCATATTGGCCAGGCTGGTCTCGAACTCCTGACCTTATGATCTGCCCCCATCGGCTTCCCAAAGTACTGGGATTACAGGCATGAGCCACCATGCCGGCCCACGTTCTTAAAAATTGCTTCTGAGTTCACGTTGGTCAGCTGTCTTCCCTTCTTATTGTTTGCTACAACAAGAAGTGGTGGGAAGATTGCTTGAGCCCAGGAGTTTGAGACCAGCCTGGGCAACATGGTGAAACCCTGTCGCTACAAAAAAGGATATAAATTAGCTGCACGTGGTGGCACATACCTGTAGAAGCTCAAGAGCTTTGCTTGAGAGCAGAGTTCCTAGGAAGAAAATGAAACAATTTGGCTGGGCGTGGTGGCTTACGCCTGTAATCCTAGCACTTTGGGAGGCTGAGGCGGGCGGATCACGAGATCAGGAGTTTGAGAGCAGGCTTGGCCAAGATGATGAAACCCCATCTCTACTAAAAATACAAAAATTAGGCCAAGAGTGGTGGCTCACTCCTGTAATCCCAGCACTTTGGGAGGCTGAGGCAGGTGGATCATGAGGTCAGGAGATCAAGACCATCCTGGCCAACATGGTGAAACCCCATCTCTACTAAAAATATAAAAATTAGCTGGGCGTGGTGGTGTGTGCCTGTAATCTCAGCTACTTGGGAGGCTGAGGCAGGAGAATATCTTGAACCAGGGAGTCAGAGGTTGCAGTGAGCTGAGATCACACCACTGCACTCCAGCCTGGCAACACAGCAAGACTCCGTCTCAAAAAAGAAAAAAAAATTAACCAGGTGTGGTGGCGAGTGCCTGTAGTCCCAGCTACTTGGGAGGCTGAGGCAGGAGAATCGCTTGAACCTGGGAGGTGGAAGTTGCAGTGAGCCGAAATTGTGCTACTGCACTCCAGCCTGGGCAACAGAGCAAGACTTCATCTCAGAAAAAAAAAAGAAAAAAAAGGAGGGGACGGGCTGGGTGGCTCACACCTGTAATCCCAGAACTTTGGGAAGCTGAGGTGGGAAGATTGCTTGAGCCCAGGAGTTTGAGACCAGTCTGGGCAATATGGTGAAACCCCATCACTACAAAAAATATATATAAATTAGCCGGGCATGGTGGCACACACCTGTAATACCAGCTACTTGGGAGGCTGAGGTGGGAGGATTGCTTAAGCTCTGGAGGTTGAGGCTGCAATGAGCCATGATGGCACCACTGCATGCCACCCTGGGTGACAAAGTGAAATCCTGTGTCAAAAAAAAGAAAAGGGCCGGGCGCGGTGGCTCAAGCCTATAATCCCAGCACTTTGGGAGGCCGAGGCGGGTGGATCACGAGGTCAAGAGATCGAGACCATCCTGGTCAACATGGTGAAACCCCGTCTCTACTAAAACTACAAAAAATTAGCTGGGCATGGTGGCACGTGCCTGTAATCCCAGCTACTCAGGAGGCTGAGGCAGGAGAATTGCCTGAACCCGGGAGGCGGAGGTTGGGGGCAACCAAGGCCGCGCCAATCCTCAACCGCCAGAAAAAGAAAAAAAAAAAGTCAAAAAAAAAAAAAAAAAAAAAAAAAAAAGAAAAGAAAGAAAAAGAAGGAAAGAGAAAGGAGGGAAGGAGGAAAGAAAGAAAGAGAGAGAGAGAAAGAAAGGAAGGAAGGAAGGAAAGAGGGAGGGAGGAAGGAAGGAAGGAGAAAGAAGGAAGGAGGGAGCAAGCAAACAGGATGTTCAGAGACATAAATCGGGACAGGGATTGAATATATCTAAATACATCTAGCAAAAAAAAAAAAGACAAAAACCTGGAATCATCAGGCTCATGCATGCCATTCACAAAAATAAAATGTGCTTTATTTGTAAGCGGAAGGATTATACCCTCTGCTCTTCTGGCTTCTGCCCAGACCTTTCCTCGGAGCTCCTTAGAGCTCTGGACCATCACTCATTAGTGATGCTCACAGCTGAGTCAGTCTCACCCGGGCTCCTCCTTGCTCCAGAGTCAGATGCCTTGTTTTCCTCCACTAACTTCTGCTTCCTGTGGCAGCAGCTACACAAGTATTGGCAAAACATGGACAGACTCCAGCCAGACAACTTGCTTTCATTGGTGGATGAGCTCAAGCTACCTTCCAAGATGCTCAGGTGCTCCTTGTGCCTCACTTGGGGGATCCTTGAGTATGAGCATTGCGTCTGTCTTGTCCTAGGTGATTGCAAAGAGGTAGGGGGCCCTTCTGCCTTGTCCTCCTCCTCTTCCTCATCGTCTTCATCTTCCTCCTTCATGTCATTTCTCCTCATCTGGAGAACGGAAACCTTGTTCCGCTTCCGCCTCTTCATCTGAACAAGCCTGGAATCTTCTTCCTTGGGGGAATCCAAGAGCAAGGAATGAAACATGCTCTCCACTGACCCATCCTGTTACATATGGGACTTTGTGCTTGATGCTGGGGAAGCGGCAGTGCCGCAGAGAAGCACGGAGATCAAAGAGCAAAGCTAAACCAAGCGCCCATCTGTCTGTGAGAACTGAGCAGGCAGCAGAGGTTAAAAAACACTGTTCTGGCCAGGAAGACACATTTGCTTAAAATACTAAAGGCAAGCTACAAAGTAGTATCTGCAAAGGATACACAGGCATATCCGGAATGCATTAAATCCTCATTCTTTTGTTTTTTTAGTTTTTTTTGAGACAGAGTCTCACTCTGTTGCTTAGGCTGGAGTGCAGTGGTGTGATCTTGACTCACTGCAACCTCTGCCTCCCAGGTTTAAGCGATTCTCCTGTCTCAGGCTCCTAAGTAACCACAATTACAGGCACCCACTACCACGCCTGGCTAATTTTTGTATTTTTAGTAGAGATGGGGTTTTTGCTATATTGGCCAGGCTGGTCTCGAACTCCTGACCTAGTGATCCACCTGCCTCAGCCTCCCAAAGTGCTGGGATTACAGGCGTGAGCCACCACGCTTGGCCAAATGCTCATTCTTTTCAAAGGGTCATAATGGAAATACTTAGGTTAAATAAAGACTCACTGTGGAAGACAAATAATCACCCATTAATTTATCTGCTCTAGAAATCCTGCTTGTTCATATTGGAATGTGATGGATATGTTTATTATCTTCATTGTGGTGGTGATGACTTCATGAGTGTATATATATGTCAAAACTTATCAAATTGTGTACTTTAAATATGTACAGTTTATCGTGTGTCAGAGCTCAATGGCAAAAAGCAGCTAGCATTTAAGCCCTCCCTCAAATAGACAATTAAGAGGTTCCTATACCAAGTGCGTTTAAGAGCACACAAATGTTGAAAGGATATTATGAAGGACTGATAAGAATCGAGTGGCAAGCCGGGCGCGGTGGCTCAAGCCTGTAATCCCAGCACTTTGGGAGGCCGAGGCGGGTGGATCACGAGGTCAAGAGATCGAGACCATCCTGGTCAACACGGTGAAACCCCATCTCTACTAAAAATACAAAACATTAGCTGGGCATGGTGGCGTGTGCCTGTAATCCCAGCTGCTCAGGAGGTTGAGGCAGGAGAATTGCCTGAACCCGGGAGGCGGAGGTTGCGGTGAGCCGAGATCGCACCATTGCACTCCAGCCTGGGTAACAACAGCGAAACTCCGTCTCAAAAAAAAAAAAAAAAAAATTGAGTGGCTAACTGGAGGTGATTCTTCTGTGTGTGAACTCTTGACTTAAACTGAGCTCAAACGCTAGCATCTTTGCTTTCTGCTTATGTGGTCTTGGGAGAGTTATTTAACCTGGCTGTGCCTGAATTTGTTCATCTAAAAAATGGGAATAATAGTAGAACCTGGTTATAGGATTGTTATGATATTTAAATGAGATGTAAATTTTTGTTGTTGTTGTTAGACCAGGGGTGGGAAAGGGAGGGAAAGGAGGAGGGAGAGGCAGAGGTCAAAGCCTAAAGCCCTTTTTCTTTGTCTTTTTTTTTTTTTTTTTGAGACAGAGTCTCCCTCTGTCGCCCAGGCTGGAGTGCAATGGTACAATTGGCTCATTGCAACCTTCGCCTCCCAGGTTCGAGAGATTCTCCTGCCTCAGGCGTGCACCACCATGCCTGGCTAACTTTTGTATTTTTAGTAGAGATGGTGTTTCATCATGTTGGCCAGGCTGGTCTCTAACTCCTGACCTCATGATCCGCCTGCCTTGGCTTCCCAAAGTGCTGGGGTTATAGGCATGAGCCACCCTACCCGGCGTAAATTCTTATAAAATAGTTTGTAGTAAGTACTCAATAAATGTTAGCTATGATTACTATTACTGTTGATATGACTATTATTATTGTTGGTGGCAGTATTTTTTTTTTTCTGAAAATGGTAATTTTGTTTTGTTTTGAGGCAGGGTCTCTCTCTGTCACCCAGGTTGGAGTGCAGCGGGGCATCCACAGCTCAATGAAGCCTCAACCTCCCAGGCTCAAGCAATCCACCCGACTCAGCCTCCCAAAGTGCTGAGATGACAGCCGTGAGCTACTGAGTCCAGCCTGAAAGCAGTAAATTTTAGCCATGTTTTAGTAAAGATACGAATCAAAAGGATATAGAGAAGGTATGGGAGGTAGCCGCAGTGTGTCTGAGTGAGCTAAAGTGCTCAGATGGTGGCACAGCAGCGGGTGCAAGGCCTCAGAGGCGGGAGGGATGCAGGGCGGGCACTTACGCTGGTCAGCTCCTGGCTCCCTTCATAGCCCAAGTCATCAGTGAAGCTGTTGATGGATGTCAGGGATACAGCAAAGTTGTTAAAGGAGGGATTTTCTGCTATGGAAGCCCCGCAAGCTTCTCTGATCTCCTAAGGGAGAGAAGGAGAGTCCTATTAAGAGTGGAACAGCCCATAGCATGGTGATGCATGCCTGTAATCCCAGCTACTCAGGAGGCTGAGTCAGGAGAATCGATAGAACACGGGAAGTGGAAGTTGCAGTGATCTGAGATTGATCCACTGCACTCCACCCTGGTTGACAGTGTGAGACTCTGTCCCTTCCCCCCCTCCAAAAAAAAAAGAATGGAGCAGTTCATATCCTGTGGGTGGCACTGTAAAATACATAAATAAACACCAAGCAGAACTTTAGGAATCACCCTGCCCTTGCTCCTGGCTGTGTCCCATACCCTGGCCGCTTTGACAGTCGATAAAGACTCATTCTGTTTCTTCTTCATTATCATAGAACCCTATGATCACTAATGCCATGAGACTGGCATGGCCCCTCCCTGCCTCACCCCACATTCACAATACTTTAGTCCTCATGTCCTCACAGAAGTGGTTGTCGTAGCAACAGGAGGGTGGGGTCCCAGGCCCATGTGCTCTAGGAGGGCTCCTCTGAAGGATGTGAGAGGCCACATGTGCATATGTAGGCACACACACACACAGACACACACTCCACACACATACTCCTTCCTCACTCTTCAGCAAGAGGAGGCTGGGCCTGCTCAGCCCCTCCCACTGTCCCCACCCCGGCTAATAGAAAGGAAGAAGAGGAGACTGGTGAAATTCTGAAAATGGGATGAAACCTCAAAAGACATCAGGACAGAAGGTACAGATTCCAGAATCCACTTTGGAATTTCCATGTGTTGGGGAGAAATTTGGCAAAAGCAGAAAATAGTCCTCCATTGACTTTCAACCTGGGGTGGCCAGGTCTGTCCAAGATTTGTAAGTGATCCCAGGACTTAGAAAGGACCCTTCAGAGTCTGTTTCAGGAGCCTGGGCTCTGTCTGAGCCTTCTCCGCTCCTCTTTCTCCTCTCATCCTCTCAGTAGCCAAAGTTCTAACTTCCATGCATTTCTCCATTTTCTCCATGCTCTCTCTAGGGGAGAAGCTTATTTGGTTTAGTATAAACACATTTATTGGTCAAATGCAATGCTGTAATACACGATTCTTGGTTGGATTCTGGTTTTCTTTTGAAAGTCATAAAGAAGCTGGGCACGGTAGCTCACACCTGTAATCCCAGCACTTTGGGAGGCTCAGGTAGGCGGATCACTTGAGGTCAGGAGTTCGAGACCAGCCTGGCCAACATGGTGAAACCCTGTCTCTACTAAAAAAGTACAAAAATTAACCCTGGGGGAGGAGTGGTGGCGGGCACCTGTAATCTCAGCTACTCAGAGGCTGAGGCAGGAGAATCGCTTGAACCTGGGAGGTAGAGGTTGCAGTGAGCCAAGATTGCTCCATGCACTCCAGCCTGGGCAACAAGAAAGAAGCTTCATCTCAAAAAACAAAAAAGTTAGCTGTGCGTGGTGGCGTGCACCTGTAATCCCAGCTACTTGGGAGACAAAGACAAGAGAATTGCTTGTACCTGGGAGGTGAAGATTGCAGTGAGCCAAGATTGCTCCACATACTCCAGCCTGGGCGACAAGAGAGAAACTTCATCTCAAAAAATAAAAAAAGTATATATGAATGTGTATACGCCAGCCCTCTATATTTGTGAGTTACGTATCCATGGATTCAACTATGTACAGAGTGGGAAAAAAAAAAACGTTTTTTTTTTTTTTTTGGAGACAGAGTTTCGCTCTTGTTACCCAGGCTGGAGTGCAATGGCGCGATCTCGGCTCACCGCAACCTCCGCCTCCTGGGTTCAGGCAATTCTCCTGCCTCAGCCTCCTGAGTAGCTGGGATTACAGGCACACGCCACCATGCCCAGCTAATTTTTTGTAGTTTTAGTAGAGACAGGGTTTCACCGTGTTGACCAGGATGGTCTCGATCTCTTGACCTTGTGATCCACCCGCCTCGGCCTCCCAAAGTGCTGGGATTACAAGCGTGAGCCACCGCGTCCGGCAAAAAAAAAAAAAAAAACGTTTTTTTGAGATGGAGTTCTCCTCCATTGCCCAGGCTGGAGTGCAGTGACACCATCTCAGCTCAATGCAACCTCCGCCTCCGAGGTTCAAGCAATTCTCTTGCCTCAGTCTCCAAGTAGCTGGGATTATAGCTGCATGCCACCACGCACAGTTAATTTTTTTGTATTTTTAGTAGAGATGAGGTTTTGCCATGTCAGGCAGGCTGGTTACGAACTCCTGACCTCAAGTGATCCACAAACTCCTGACCTCAGGTGATCTGCTCACCTCGGCTTCCCAAAGTGCTGGGATTACAGGCATGAACCACCTCACCCGGCCTGGAAATATTTTTTTTAATTAAAAAAAAATAGAGACAGAGTCTCACTATGTTGACCAGGCTGGTCTCAAACTTCTGGTCTCAAACAATCCTCCTGCCTCGGCCTCCAAAGAGCTGGGATTATAAGCACGAGCCATTGCACCTGGCCCAGAGATTATTTAAAGTATATGGTAGGCCCAGCGCAGTGGCTCACGCCTGCAATCCCAGCACTTGGGGAGTCCGAGACGGGTGGATCACTTGAGGTCAGGAGTCCGAGACCAGCCTGGCCAACATGGTGAAACCCCGTCTCTACTAAAAATACAAAAATTAGCTGGGCATGGTGGTGTGCACCTGTAATCCCAGCTACTCAGGAGGCTGAGGCAGAAATATCGCCTAAACCTGGGAGGCAGAGGTTGCAGTGAGCCCCCAGATTGCACCACTGCACTCCAGCCTGGGCATCAGAGGAAGACTTCATCTCAAAAAAAAAAAAGTATATGGTAGAGTTCAAGTGCAGTGCTTCATGCCTGTAATCCCAGCACTCTGGAAGGCCAAGGCAAGAGAATCACTTGAGGACTTTGAGACTGACCTGGGGCAACATAGTGAGATTCTGCTCTACTTTAGAAAAAAAGATCTGTGGCCGGGCGTGGTGGCTCACGCCTATAATCCAAGCACTTTGGAGGCCAAGGAGGGCGAATCACCTAAGGTCGGGAGTTCAAGACCAGCCTGACCAACATGGTGAAACCCCATCTTTGAAAAAAGAAAAAAAGATTGTTTGTTTTTTGTTTTGAGATGGAGTCTCATTCTGTCACCCAGGCTGGAGTGCAGTGGCGCAATCTCAGCTCACTACAACCTCCACCTTGCTGGTTTAAGCAATTCTCCTGCCTCAGCTTCCTGAGTAGCTGGGACTACAGGTGCACACCACCATGCCTGGCTAATTTTTGTATTTTTAGTAGAGACGAAGTTTCCCCATGTTGGCCAGGATGATCTCGACCTCTTGACCTTGTGATCCACCTGCCTTGGCCTCCCAAAGTGCTGGGATTACAGGCGTGAGCCACTGTGCCTGGGCCAGAAAAATAATTTTTTTTTTTTTTTTTTTTTTTTGAGACAGAGTTTCACTCTTGTTACCCAGGCTGGAGTGCAATGGCGCGATCTCGGCTCACCGCAACCTCCGCCTCCTGGGTTCAGGCAATTCTCCTGCCTCAGCCTCCTGAGTAGCTGGGATTACAGGCACGTGCCACCATGCCCACAGAAAAATAAATTTTTAAACAAAAAGAATAAACAAAAATACATAGGGTATATGCAAATATTATGTCATTTTATATAAAGGACATGAGCATCTACAGATTTTGGTATTTGCAAGGGGTCCTGCAACCAATCCCCTATGGTTACCAAGGGACAACCATACATATACAGTCATGCATCATTTAACCACAGGGATACATTCTGAGAAACATGTTGTTAGGTGATTTTGTCGTTGTGCGAACACCATAAAGTATACTTAGATAGCGTGGCCTATTATACACCTGGGCGGTACGGTACAGCTTAGAGCTCCTATGCAACAGCCTACACAGAACATTGCTGTACTGAATACTGCAGGCAATTGTAACATAATGATATTTGTGTTACACAGAACACAACATAGAAAAAGTACATAGAAAAGGTACAGTGAAAATACAGTATCAGCCGGGCGTGGTGGCTCACACTTATAATCCCAGCACTTTGGGAGGCTGAGGTGGGTGGATTGCCTGAGGTCGGGAGTTTGAGACCAACCTGACCAACATGGAGAAACTCCATCTCTACTAAAAATGCAAAATTAGCTGGGCATGGTGGCACATGCTGTAATCCCAGCTACTCTGGAGGCTGAGGCAGAAGAATCACTTGAACCCGGGAGGCGGAGATGTGGTGAGCTGAGATTGCACGACTGCACTCCAGCCTGGCAACAAGAGCGAAACTCCGTCTCAAAAAAAAAAAAATACAGTATTATAATCTATGTGACCAGCATTGTATATACAGTCGTTATTGACCAAAACATCATTGTGTAGCACGTGACGGTCTATACATGTATTAATTTACACATAGAGTGAGAGCAAATGGGCAAAATGTTAACGACTAATATAGGTGAAAGGCATACAGGTGTTAATTCAACCATTTTTTCAAGTTTCTATAGGTCTGGTGTTTCAAAATAAATAATTGTGTGTGGGGCACTGTTCTTGGCTCTGGAATCTGGTGTCCTTTTCCAGCCAAGCCTGACCGTTGCATAGTCAGCGGCAGTGATTTTCTTCTACCCCCATGGCTCAGTTATGCTCAGTGACTATTTTTGGGGAAACCATTCAACAAACACGAGGTGCTCGCTGTCCAGGGAGGGGAAAGGGCTGGGACAGGTCGTCTGACTACAGTGTGGTGGATGCAGCTGCAGCGGCAGAGCAGGAGCACAGCGCAGGGGCCCGCCGACACTGTCAGTGTCCCCTCGTGTCTGGCAGGCAACTGGGTGCACACAGCTCATTGTGGGAAAGAAAACGGCCCCCTTGGTAGCTGGTCTGTAACACACACAGACTCCCGGCCTGGAAGCTAGGATGTGCCTGCATGCCCTTTCTCCTAAAGTTGTCTTCTGGAGTCAGCCTGGAGCAGATACCTGGAAGTCCCTTTTCACAAAGGACACTTGCCTTTTTCTTATCTACTTTCCCACTTTTATTTTTGTAAATTTTTATTTTTTGAGACAGAGTCTCGCTCTGTCACCCAGGCTGGAGTGCGGTGGTGCTATCTTGACTCATTGCAGCCTCCGCCTCCTGGGTTCAAGCGATTCTCCTGCCTCAGCCTCCAGAGTAGCTGGGATTACAGGTGAGCGCCACCATGCCTGGCTAATTTTTGTATTTTTAGTAGAGACAGGGTTTCACCTTGTTGAGCAGGCTGGTCTTGAACTCTTGACCTGAGGTGATCTGCCCGCCTCGGCCTCTCAATGTGCTGAGATTACAGGCTCGAGCCACCACGCCCGGCTACCTTCCCACTTTTAGTTGGGGTCCTACTTCCTGCTGCTGCCTCTTGGGTGAGGTGGGGGAGACCCCTGTTTCTGGCTCCTCCCTGATGTCCCCACAGTGAATTGCCATTTCTTTTTTTTTTTTTTTTTTTTTTGAGATGGAGTTTCACTCTTGTTACCCAGGCTGGAGTGCAATGGCACAATGTCGGCTCACCGCAACCTCCGCCTCCTGGGTTCAGGCAATTCTCCTGCCTCAGCCTCCTGAGTAGCTGGGATTACAGGCATGTGCCACCATGCCCAGCTGATTTTTTGTATTTTTTTTAGTAGAGACGGGGTTTCACCATGTTGTTCTTGGCTCTGGAATCTGGTGTCCTTTTCCAGCCAAGCCTGACCATTGCATAGTCAGCGGCAGTGATTTTCTTCTACCCCCATGGCTCAGTTATGCTCAATGACAGAGCTAGACTCCATCTCAAAAACAAACAAACAAAATCAAGAAAAACAAACAAAAGAAGATTTAAAATGAAATAAAATTAAAAATTCAGTTTCTCAGTCTGCCCAGTCACATTTTGAGTGCTCAATAGCCAGATGTAGCTGGTGCTATCATGTTGGACAGTAGAGATATTATAAAATAGTTTATTTTTTTTCCCTTTTTTAAATTAATTAATTTATTTTTTTTATAAGATGGGGTTTCACCATGATGGCCAGGCTGGTCTTGAACTCCTGACCTCAGGTGATCCACCCACCTCGGCCTCCCAAAGTGATAGGATTACAGGCGTGAGCCACCGTGCCCGGCCCTTTTTTTTTTTTTTTTTTTTAATAAAAAAAGATGGCATTTCACCATTATGGCCAGACTGGTCTTGAACTCCTGACCTCAAGTGATCCACCTACCTTGGCCTCCCAAAGTGTTAGGATTACAGGCGTGAGCCACCGCGCCCAGCCTATAGAATATTTTCATTACCCACTGAAAGTTCTACTGGACAGTGCTGCATTAGAAAGGCATGGGATTTTGTCTGTGTTGAGAGAAAGGCAAGATTTGTCTGTTTTGTCCACTGCTATTGCCCTAGGGCCTAGAACAGTGTCTAGCACATAGGAGGGTCATCAGCAAATCTGTGCTGAATTAATACTAGAGAAGTTAGAGCCAGTTTTCCATCATGCCTACTTCTTTAACCAGCTGATCTCAAGTGGGTACACTTTGTCCAAATTGATGAGGCAGGAAGATCACTTGAGCGTAGGTGGTGGAGGCTGCAGTGAGCTGTGATGGTGCTGCTGCACTTCAGCCTGGGTAACAGTGAGACCCTGTCTTAAAAAAAGAAAAAAAAAAAAGTTAAAATAGTCAGTTTTATGTTATGTATATTTCATCAGAATAAAAAATTGGCCAGGGCTGGGCACAGTGGTTCTCGCCTGTAATCCCAGAACTTTGGGAGGCTGAGGCAGGTGGATCACTTGAGGTCAGGAGTTTGAGACCAGCCTGGCCAACATGGTGAAACTCTGTCTCTACTAAAAATACAAAAATTAGCCAGGCATGGTGGCAGGTGGCCGTAATCCCAGCCACTGGGGAAGTTGAGGCAGGAGAATCTCTTGAATCCGGGAGGCGAAGTCTGCAGTGAGCTGAGTTCACGCCATTGCACTCCAGCCTGGGTGACAGAGTGAGACTGGATCTCAAAAAAAAAAAAATTGGCAAGGCATGGTGGCTTATGCCTGTGATCCCAGCACTTTGGGAGGCCAAGGCAGGAAGACTGCTTGAGCCCAGGAGTTCAGGATCAGCCTGGGCAACAGGTGAAACCTCGTCTCTACAAGAAATTTAGAAATTAGTTGGGTGTGGTAGCAAGTGCCTGTTGTCTCAGCTACTTAGGAGGCTGAAGCAGGAGGCTTGCTTTAGCCCAAGGAGTTCGGGGCTGCAGTGAGCTGTGATAACTGCTTTCTAGCCTGGGCAAAAGAAGGAAATCTTGTCTTAAAAACCAAAGCGGCCGGGCATGGTGGCTCACGCCTGTAATCCAAGCACTTTGAAGGCCAAGGCGGGCAGATCACCTGAGGTCAGGAGTTCAAGACCAGCCTGACCAACACAGTGAAATCCCGTCTTTTTTTTAAAATAAAAAAAAAAAAAAAACAAAGCAAGGCCGGGTGCGGTAGCTCACACCTGTAAGCCCAGCACTTTGGGAAGCCAAGGTGGGCGGATCACGAGGCCAAGAGATTGAGACCGTCCTGGCCAACATGCTGAAATCCAGTCTCTACTAAAAAAATCCAAAAAAATTTAGCTGGTCTTGGCGGCGTGTGCCTGTAGTCCCAGCTACTCAGAAAGGCTGAGGCAGGAGGCTTGCTTGAACTCGGGAGGTGGAGGTTGCAGTGAGCCGAGATCATGCCACTGTACTCCAGCAGGCCTGGCGCCTGGTGACAGAGCAAGACTCTGTCTCAAAAAAAAAAAACACAATTAAAAAAAATCAACGGGCCGGGCGCGGTGGCTCAAGCCTGTAATCCCAGCACTTTGGGAGGCCGAGGCGGGTGGATCACGAGGTCAAGAGATCGAGACCATCCTGGTCAACACGGTGAAACCCCGTCTCTACTAAAACTACAAAAAATTAGCTGGGCATGGTGGCACGTGCCTGTAATCCCAGCTACTCAGGAGGCTGAGGCAGGAGAATTGCCTGAACCCAGGAGGCGGAGGTTGCGGTGAGCCGAGATCGCGCCATTGCACTCCAGCCTGGGTAACAAGAGTGAAACTC
>NW_022437059.1:361046-378860 GCF_009761245.1 Sapajus apella | reverse complement strand
GTGGCTCATGCCTATAATCCCAGCACTTTGGGAGGCTGAGGAGGGAGTATCACTTGAGTCCAGGAGTTCAAGACCAGCCTGGACAACATAACAAGACACCATCTCTACAAAAAAAAAAAAAAAAAAAATAGGCATAATGGGGCATGCCTGTACTCCCAGCTACTAGGGAGAAAGGATTGCTTGGGCCCAGGATGTCATGGCTGCAGTGAGCCATGATTGAGCCACTGCACTGCAGCCTGTGTGACACAGTGAGACCCTGCCTTAAAAAAAAAAAAAAAAAAGAAGTCCAGGTGCAGTGGCTCACACCTGTAATTCCAACACTTTGGGAGGCCGAGGTGGGTGGATCACAAGGTTAGGAGTTCGAGACCAGCCTGGCCAAGATGGTGAAACCCTGTCTCTACTAAAACTACAAAAATTAGCTGGGCATTGTGGTGGGTGCCTGTGATCCCAGCTGCTCAGGAGGCTGAGGCAGAGAATTGCTTGAACCTGGAAGGCAAAGGTTGCAGTGAGCCGAGATCGTGCCACTGCACTCCAGCCTGGGCAACAGAGCGAGACTCCATCTCTTTTTTTTTTTTTTTTTCTTTTACTCTGCTTTAGGCTTTGTTTTTACTGCAAGAGAGACTCCATCTCGGCCAGGCGCGGTGGCTCACGCCTATAATCCTAGCACTTTGGGAGGCCAAGGTGGGTGGATCACCTGAGGTCAGGAGTTCAAGACCAGCCTGGCCATCTTGCTGAAACCCCATCTTTAAAAAAAAAAAAAAAAAGAGAGAGAGAGAGAGACTCCATCTCAGCAGCAAAAGAAAAAAGAAAAAGAAAAGAAACAGGGCATAAAACCTGTGATATCATTCTAGGGGCACAATTTCACACCGCAGGTTGCCTCTCACTGGCCCTGTACGCCTCCAATCCTGACACACAATTCCTGCTCATCTAACAAAGTCCTACTCAATCTCTTGGTTTGGAGTCCCCTTGAGGACAACAGGAAATGTTGGTATTCTTCTGGAGAATACCAATTTCTTTCTTTCTTTTTTTTTTTTTTTGAGACGGAGTTTCGCTCTTGTTACCCAGGCTGGAGTGCAATGGCGCAATCTCGGCTCACCGCAGCCTCCGCCTCCCAGATTCAGGCAATTCTCCTGCCTCAGCCTCCTGAGTAGCTGGGATTACAGGCACGCACCACCATGCCCAGCTAATTTTTTGTAGTTTTAGTAGAGACGGGGTTTCACCGTGTTGACCAGGATGGTCTCGATCTGTTGACCTCGTGATCCACCCGCCTCGGCCTCCCAAAGTGCTGAGATTACAGGCTTGAGCCACCGCGCCCGGCGAGAATACCAATTTCAACAGAAACACTTCCTTTAGCAATTGACTCAAAATCTCCCCTTTAGTCAGAATGAATTCCAGTAGGGAGATTGAACAGAGATGATGTGTCTTCACCAGACCATCCCTTGTCTGAGACTTTCTGATCCACAGTGAGATACGTGAGAGTTCCAGGGGTGAAATGATCTGTTATCACCACATTTTCCCAGGTTCTCTCTAGTTCTAGAGAAAAAAAGAAAAAAATCAATCTATACTAAATCCAGGAGATTTTCTTAACAGACTCACTTTGACATAGGTCACATTGGCGGATGTTTCCCATCGACTATATCGGGGGTAGGTGTCACATTTTGTCTTAATTCAGAGTCTGTTTCCTTCCCAAATGTCCAAAGTCCTCAAGTACTAGCCAGAGCATCAAGAGGCACTGTTTCTGAGGCAGTAAGTATTTACTGTTTTTTAAGAGGACACTATAATTAAAATGAACTCTTGTTCCTCAAAAAGACATAATTAAAAGAAAGAAAAAGCAAACCATAGGGTAGCAAATCACATGCTAACTAACCTCTGTCTGAGCACTTAGGACAGTGTCCAAGTCCTGTTCTGTTCATCTGTCTACACCAGCAGATTATAAACTCTTCTAAGCCAAGCAGTGTGTCTTACATCTTCCTGTATCCAGCAACTGGCATAGGGCTTCCAATAGTCTGTAATCAATAAATATTTTTTTGAACTTCAATAACTTGCACTAATAAAAGGTCTGAAGATGAGAAAGTGTGCAAGAGGGAGCTATTTGGCTGAAGCAGAGGGTACTAGGGATCACCAAAGTGAAGGGTCTTATCTACCAGATAAAGGAATTGGATTTAACGTCGTTGACAATGAGAAGCCACTGAATCTGTGTGTGTGTATGTTGTTGTTTTTTGAGATGGAGTTTTGCTTGGTTGCCCAGGCTGGAGTGCAATGGCTTGATCTCGGGCTCACCACAACCTCCACCTTCCAGGTTCAAGTGATTCTCCTGCCTCAGCCTCCCAAGTAGCTGGGATTACAGGCATGTGTCACCACACGTGGCTAATCTTGTATTTTTAGTAGAGATGAGGTTTCTCCATGTTGGTCAGGCTGGTTTCGAACTCCTGACCTCAGGTGATCTGTCCTGGGCCTCCCAAAGTGCTGGGATTGTAGGCATGAGCCACCCAGCCTGGCCTTTCTGTTTTGTTTAGAGACAGTTCTTGCTCTGTCACCCGAGCTGGAATGCAATGGTGCAATCATAGCTCACTGCAGCTTCAAACTCCTGGGCTCAAGCAATCCTCCCACCTCAGCCTACTGAGTAAACTGGGATTACAGGCATGCAGCACCATATCTGGCTACTTAAAAAAATTTTTTGGCCAGGTGCGGTGGCTCACGCCTGTAATCCTAGCACTTAGGGAGGCCAAGGTGGGCAGATTATGAGGTCAGTAGGGAGTTCAAGACCAGCCTGGCCAACATGGCAAAATCCTGTCTCTACTAAAAATACAAAAATTAGCCAGATATGGTGGCACGCGCCTGTAGTCTCAGCTACTTGGGAGGCTGAGGCAGGAGAATTGCTTGAACCCGGGAGACAGAGGTTGCAGTGAGCCAAGATCACACCATTGCACTCCAGCCTGGAGACTGACTCAAAAAAAAAAAATTTTTTTTTTTGTAGAGACAGGTCTTGCTTTGTCGCCAAGGTTGGTCTCGAACTTCCTAGCTTTAAGCAATCCTGCCTTCCAAGGTGCTGTGATTGCAGGTGTGAACCACCTTTGCCTGACTGGTTTTTTTTTTTTTTTTTTTTTGAGACAGAGGTTTTTTCTTGTTTTTCACCCTGGAGGGCAATGGCCTGATCTCGGCTCACCGCAACCTCCGCCTCCTGGGTTCAGGCAATTCTCCTGCCTCAGCCTCCCGAGTAGCTGGGATTACAGGCACGCGCCACCATGCCCAGCTAATTTTTTGTAGTTTTAGTAGAGACGGGGTTTTACCATGTTGACCAGGATGGTCTCGATCTCTTGACCTCGTGATCCACCCGCCTCGGCCTCCCAAAGTGCTGGGATTACAGGCGTGAGCCACTGCGCCCGGCCCTTGTTTTTTGTTTTTTTGAGGAGTGCTTGACATCTCATTTGCCTTTCATTATGGTTAGGACTATATGTCATCCTCCTTTAAGGCAGATACCATATCCTATTTTGCATCTCTTACAGTGACTATCGCAGTACTTGATACATAATAGTTGCTCAACAAAAGAATGCTAAAGGTACCAATGAAAGAACAAGTGGGCTGGGACCAGTGGCTCACGCCTATAATCCCAGCACTTTGGGAGGCCAATACAGGTGGATCACCTGATGTCAGGAGTTCAAGACCAGCCTGGCCAACATAGTGAAACCCTGTCTTTACTAAAAGTGTAGAAATTAGCCAGGTGTGGTGGCACATGCCTGTAATCCCAGCTACTCGGGAGGTTGAAGCAGGAGAATTGCTTAAACGAGGTTGCAGTGAGCTGAGATCATGCTACTTACTGCACTCCAGCCTGAGTGACAGAGCAATACTCTGTCAGAAAGAAAGAAAGAAAGAAGGAAGGAAGGAAGGAAGGAAGGAAGGAAGGAAGGAAGGAAGGAAGGGAAGGAAAGGAAGGAAGGAAGGAAGGAGGGAAGGAAGGAAGGAAGGAGAAAGAAAGAAAGAAAAAGAAAGAATAGGTGACTTGGATGGGATAGAGGAGGAAAAGGGTCAGTGTTTAAGTGGGAAACCCAAGGATAAAGACATTTCTCTTCTGGATCCAGAAGTGGCTACTTAGTAAGGCGTTTACAGTGTGTGCTGAAGATATATTCCTTTTGGGTGTAGCAGAGTCTGAGAAACAAGAATACCCACACTTTCTGTCTTTCTAGTCCTGGAGAAATGGCTCTAGAAAGCAATATTTGAGCAAAATAAGGTGGTTCATGCCTGTAATCCCAACACTTTGGGAGGCTGAGGTGGGTGGATCACTTGGGCCCAGGAGGTAGAGACCAGCCTGGGCAACATGGCAAAACCCCACCTCTAAAATAAAATAAAATAATAAAAAATTACCCAGGTGGCCAGGCATGGTGGCTCATGCCTGTAATCCCAGGACTTTGGGAGGCTGAGGAGGGCAGATCACAAGGTCAGGAGATCAAGATCATGCTGGCTAACAAGGTGAAACCCAGTCTCTACTAAAATACAAAAAATTAGCTGGGTGTGGTGGCACGCGCCTGTAGTCCCAGCTACTCCGGAGGCTGAGGTAGGGGAGTTGCTTGAACCCGGGAGGCAGAGGTTGCAGGGAGCCAAGATCAAGCCACGGCCCTCCAGCCTGCGTGACAGAGCGAGACTTCAGAGCGAGACTTCATCTCAAAAAAAAAACAAAAACCAACCAGCAATATTGATAGTTACCATTTACTGAGCACATACATGTGCTGAGTACTGTACTTAAGAGTTTTACATACAACATCTTATTTGATACACTAACCTTTTGTGAGTGCTATAATTATCTTGTTTTACAGATGTGGTAACCAATGCTTGTTCGAGGTGACCTAACCAGTAAGTGACAGATCTGGGATTGAATTCATGACTGCCTAACTTCACAGTTCATCCTCTGAACCTAAGGTCTACTGTTCAAAATGCTGTTTTGAGAAGTTTATCTGGCCGCTGACTAAAAAGTGCAGAGAGGCCAGGCGTGGTGGCTCAAGACCGTAATCCCAGCATTTTGGAAGGCTGAGCGTGGTGATCACCTGAGGTCAGGAGTTCAAGACCAGCCTGGACAACATGGTGAAACCCCATCTCTACTAAAAGTACAAGAAATTAGCCAGGCGTGGTGGCACGCACCTATAATCCCAGTTACTGGGGAGGCTGAGGCAGGAGAATCGCCTGAACCCAAGAGGCGGCGGTTGCAGTGAACCGAGATTGCGCCACTGCACTCGAGCCTGTACAGAGCAAGACCCTGTCTCAAAAATAAAATAAAATAAAAATAAAAAGTGCAGAGAAAGAACTAAGACAGAAAGACTACTAGAGTAAAATCCACATTAAGTAACCAGCAAGTACTAAAGCAGTTATAGTAGGAATGGAGAACAAAAGATCTGCTTTTCTGGCACTTCAAAGGGCTTCTAAATAAAGCTCAAGACTCGGTGACCTGCTGGATGTAGGGAATGTCTACGTGTCTCGTCTGAGAATAGAAAAAATACTGGTTGGAATAGCTTTTCTCTAATTCCTAGTTCGACAGTACTAGTTGACATTTTACATAGATGATCCAAATTTCTAGGTTTGCTAGTTTCTCAAAGCACCCAATCAGGTGCAGGTCACATATAGTAGTGAAAAATCAGCTTGAAAAGCCCCCCCAAAGAGGGCCGAACAAGACAAGCGTGGAGAACGAACAAAACCTCTTAGGTTTTTCCCACAAAGGGAAAGGGTTTCTCCAAGAACTACAACTCCCACAAGGCATTGGGCGGAATATCCTGGTTTCCAACCAGTGCTTGTTTCCGGTCTTTCCGTCGCTGACGGTCTTTTCCGGTTTTTGTGGCGCCGGAAAAGCATTGCAGATGCTAATGGTGAGTCCGGAGGCTTAGGGCGTCCGAGCGGGAGAGGCGAGCCCCTCGTGTCCGCGCATCATTCAGTGGCTGGGGGTTAGCTCGGGGAGGGCGGGGAGAGCAGAGGACGCGCTGGGTGGAGGACGTGTAACCTTGACAAGCGGGAGGGGGACCGAGCTGACTGACCCCCCCCTCGCCCGAGGGACCCAGAAAGGGATGTGACGGGCGAGGACGAATGGGCTCTCAGGGGATGGACTGGAGAGTGGGGTACAAGCATGTGAGGAGGACCCTGCGAGTCCGCCGTGGGATCCCAGAGGCCCTGTAGCCAAGGAGGAGAGGACCAGAGGGAGGACTGCAGCTGTGGACACTCCTGTGTGAGGGAAGGCTACAGGCTCCTGCAGGTCCAAGATCGGCGGAAATCAGGCACCCCAAGGAAAGCCCTATTCTGTACACCAGCCATTGGGCATCCCGGGGCTTCTGACAGGAAGAGGGCAGTAGATGTACTGGTGCTTGGACCGGTTTTTCGAGGGCTGCAGGGTAAAGATGGTAGGAGATTCTGGAGAACGGGTCTGCTCGGTGGCTTATGGACCACTCTGTGGAAGGGGCTGCTGCCGCTCTGGTAGCATCGAAGGAGCTTTCTACGGGAGCGCTGTCAGGAGAATTTTGGTGACTTTTACATACTTGGTTTGATAACTCACTTTACTTTTTTCTCTAAAGATGAGGCTGCTGGCATTTGTGGTGTTGGCTCTATTTGCTGTCACTCAAGCAGAGGAGGGAGCCAGGCTTTTGGCTTCCAAGTCACTGCTGAACAGATATGCCGTGGAGGGGCGAGACCTAACCTTGCAGTACAACATTTACAATGTCGGCTCAAGGTAAGGAGACCCTGGAGTTACCAGATTAAGCCTATTTCTGGATTCTTAGTTCTCAGAAGGGAATAGGGAACATATTGATGAGTAGTGATTTCCCTTTGGGACACTTCCAGCATCAGATATATTGAGTGAATGAATATACTGTGGGACCTACTTTAAAGGAGGACATTCTTACCTAAGCTACAAGAAACCATCTTTCACGTTTTGCATTGGAAGAATTTTAAAGTACGAAAGTAGCATGAATTGTGGAGAAACAAAGAGAGGAAGATAGAGGCACAGAAAATACATAATTCCGTGTTTCCTCAGGAGTTTAAAGTGTAATCTTCCTGCTGGGCATGGTGGCTCATGCCTGTAATTCCACCACTTGGGGAGGCTGAGGCAGGAGGGTCACCAGATGTCAGGAGTTCGAGACCAGCCTGGCCAAAATGGTGAAACACCGTCTCTACTAAAAATATAAAAATTAGCAGGGCATGGCGGCGGGTGCCTGTAATCCCAACTACTTGGGAAGCTGAGGCAAGAGAATTGCTTGAACCCGGAAGGCAGAGATTGCAGTAAGCCAAGATCATGCCACTGCACTCCAGCCTAGGCGACAAGACTGAGACTCGGTCTCAAAAAAAAAAAAAAAAAAAAGGCTGGGTTCAGTGGCTCACACCAGTAATCCCAGCACTTTGGGAGGCTGAGACAGGTCAGGAGTTTGAGACCAGCCTGGCCAACAAGGTGAAACCCTGTCTGTACTAAAAATACAAACATTAGCTGGGTATGTTGGCACGTTCCCGTAGTCCTATCTACTCAGGAGGCTGAGGCTGGAGAATTGCTTGTACCCGTGAGGAGGGGGTTGCAGTGAACCAAGACCATGCCGTTGCATTCCAGCCTGGGTGACAGAGTGAGACTTCATCTCAAAAAAAAAACCAAAAACTGTGTCATCTTCCTTCTTTCATTAGCCTAGAGCATTTTTGTTGACTTTCTTTTATTCCCTTTAACTTTCTCCTCTGCATTCACTGTGTTCTTCTCCCTTCCTCCACACACACAGGCATGTTCATGAAGAGAAATTGAGGCAAGGATGAACTTGGACCCATTGCCTCCTGAATACTTGATTATTTTGGTGCTTCTGAGCAATAGAATCCAGACCTTGACCTGGATTCTTCGATGAAACAGAACCAAGTTACTATATGACTCTTTTGCAGTTCTGATTTTTTTTGGAGAAGCAGGCAGGTTTGATTGTTTATTGCTTTAATTTAATTTTATTATTATTATTTTTTTTTAGATGGAGTCTCTGTCATCCAGGTGGGAGTGCTATGGTGCAGTCTTGGCTCACTGCAACCTCTGCCTTCCAGGTTCAAGTGATCCTCCTGCCTCAGCCTCCCAAGTAGCTGGAATTACAGGCGTATGCTACCATGCCTGGCTAATTTTTGTATTTTTAGTAGAGACAGGGTTTCACCATGTTGGTCAGACTGGTCTCAAACTCCTGACTTCAACAGATCTGCCCACCTTGGCTCCCAAAGTGCTAGAATTACAGGTGTGAGCCACTATGCCCGGCCTATTGCTTTAATTTTATGTCCATTACTTACTAACCCTTTTTGTTTCCTTCATTTTCTAGTGCTGCATTAGATGTGGAACTATCTGATGATTCCTTCCCTCCAGAAGACTTTGGCATTGTGTCTGGAATGCTCAATGTCAAATGGGACCGGATTGCCCCGTATCCTCTTGGCACTGGGTGATGAAGGGTTGGGGAGCAGGGAGAGCCTTGCCTACAAAGCACCAGGGGTACTACAAATAGGCTGGATGTGTGTGGCTGTCTTCCTGTCATCTCTCTGGATAAGATGGAGCAAGAGAGGTTGGTGTAAATTGTGTGAGAGTGATTTAGAGTAGAGCTGAAGAAGGAGGATCCTGAGGTTCAGATTATAAGACCCTGAAACAGGCTGGGCGTGGTGGCTCACACCTGTAATCCCAGCACTTTGGAAGGCTGAGGTGGGCGGATCATGAGGTCAAGAGGTTGAGACCATCCTGGCCAACATGGTGAAACCCCATCTCTACTAAAAATACAAAAATTAGCTGGGCATGGTGGTGCGTGCCTATATATAGTCCTAGCTATTTGGGAGGCTGAGGCAAGAGAATCACTTGAACCCAGGAGGCGGATTCAAACATTTTGAATCCGTCTCAAAAAAATAAAAAGACCCTGAAACATACCTTATTGGGAGGATATAGATACTTAATTAAAAGAAATTTATGCCAGGCACAGTGGCTCATACCTGTAATCCCAGCACTTAGGGAGGCTGAGGCAGGTGGATCACAAGGTCAGGAGTTCAAGACCAGTCTGGCCAAGATGGTAAAACCATCTACTAAAAATATAAAATTTAGCCAGGCGAGGTGGCGGGCACCTATAATCCAGCTACTGTGGAGGCTGAGGCAGGAGAATCATTTGAACCCGGGAGACAGAGGTTGCAGTGAGCTGAGATCGTGCCACTGCACTCTAGCCTGGGTGACAGAACAAGACTCCGTCTCAAAAAAAAAAAAAAAAAAAAAAAGAAAGAAAGAAATTAAGTGGGATGCTAGCATGAATGACCTGGGGTGACCTTTTAAAGTCTCTTATTCAGTGAGCCTCTTATTCTAATCTCCCAATTATTTCCTGAGTATTGAATTAGATGGTATTTTTCTCCTTGTGAATTTAAGCCAGGTGTGATGTCACATGCCTATAGTCCCAGCTACTTGGGAGGCATAGGTGAGAGGATTGCTGGGGCTTTGGCATTCAAGGCTGCGGTGAGCTATGATAGTGCTGCTGTACTCCAGACTTGGTGATAAAGTGAGACCTAGTCTCCTAAACAAATAATAATTGTATTAGTCCATTCTCAGTTTGCCATAAAGAACAACCTGGGACTGGGTAATTTTTTTTTTTTTTTTAATCAGAGCTATCAGTATTATTAACTTTAAGGGACTGGGTAATTTTAAAGAAAAGAGGTTTAATTGGCTCACAGTTCTGCAGGCTGTACAGCAAGCATGGCTGAGGAGGCCTCAGGAAACTTACAATGGCAGAAGGCAAGGGGAAACAGGCACATCTTACGTGTCTGAAGCAGGAGAAAAAGAGTAAACGGGGAGGTGCTACACACTTTTAAACAATCAGATCTTGTGAGAACTCACATCATGAGGGCAGCAAGAGAGAAATCTGCCCCCGTGATCCAGTCACCTCCCACCAGGCCCCTCCTGCAACACAGGGGATTACAGTTTGACGTGAGATTTGGGCAGGGACACAGATCCAAATCATATCAATCAATCAATAAATACATATTTGGGTTTCTTGGTGAGGGTAAATAGTGGTCTTTGTATTTTTTGTTTGTTTGTTTGTTTTTTTCTGAGAGGGAGTCTTGCTCTGTCACCAGGCTGGGGTGCAGTGGCGCGATCTTGGCTCACTGCATCCTCTGCCTCCCGGGTTCAAGCAGTTCTCCTGCCTCAGCCTCCCATGTAACTGGGATTATGGGCACACGCGACCATGCCCAGCTAATTTTTGTATTTTTAGTAGAGACAAGGTTTCACCATTTTGATCAGGCTGGCCTTGAACTACTGACCTTGTGATCCACCCGCCTCAGTCTCCCAAAAGTGCTGGGATTACAGACATGAGCTACTGCGCCTGGCCTTGTTTTTGTTTTTATTTTATTTTTTTTACATGTTCAAGAATTTCCTTCAATTATAGTTACTGGAAGATTTTCTATGAGCTTAAGTGACTTGATGTATTTTTTCTTTTTTTGAGATGAAGTCTCGCTCTTCTTGCTCAGGCTGGAGTGCAGTGGTGCGATCTCGGCTCACTGCAACCTCTGCCTCCTGGGTTCAAGCGATTCTCCTGCCTCAGCCTCCTGAGTAGCTGGGACTACAGCCACATACCACCACACCTAGCTAATTTTTGTATTTTTAGTAGAGATGGGGTTTCACCATGTTGGCCAGGATGGTCTCAATCTCTTGACCTCGTGATCTGCCCGCCTCAGCCTTCCAAAGTGCTGGAATTACAGCCGTGAGCCACCATGCCTGACCTGACTATAATTTCTTTTAACTAACAAAAGAAGAGCTGGTTAAATGATTTTATATATATATATATATATATACACACACACATACATTTTTTTTTTTTTTTTTTTTTTTTTGAGACAGAATCTTGCTCTGTCACCTAGGCTGGAGGCTGGAGTGCAGTGGTGCAATATCGGCTCACTGCAATCTCTGCTTCCCGGGTTCAAGTCATTCTCCTGCCTCTGCCTCCTGAGTAGCTAGGACTGACTACAGGCGCATGCCACCACACCCAGCTAATTTTTGTATATAGTAAAGACAGGATTTCACCATATTGGCCAGGCTAGTCTTGAACGCCTAACCTTGTGATCTGCCTGCCTCAGCCTCCCAGAATGCTGGGATTGCAAGCGTGAGGCACCGCACCTGGCCCATGACTATAATTTTTTATCCATAACATATATTGCTTTGGAAGTTTACTTCAAAAACCATGACACCAAATATAACATGGGCCCCTTAAAATTTACCTGGAAAGACAACCTGTAATACCATAAACTTCAAACTTAAAATAGAAGTTTAGGCCAGGTATGGTGGCTCATGCCTGTAATCCCAGCACTTTCGGAGGCCAAGGCAGGAGGATCACTTGAACCCAAGAGTTTGAGACCAGCCTGGGCAACAAGGTGAGACCCCATCTCTCTCTCTCTCTCTCTCTCTCTCTCTCTTTAATATTAAAGTAAATTTTAAAAAGAAGCCTATATTTTTTCATTCCTGCATGAGTTCAGCACTTATTGGCAACTGTTTTGTTAATGGTGCGTTTAGTCCACAGGTTGAAAGGCTGCTACAACCTTAGCTTCATCTCTTTCCCTTCCTTAACTCTTTGGCCAGTGCTAGCAATGTCTCCCACACCGTGGTCCTGCGCCCTCTCAAGGCTGGTTATTTCAACTTTACCTCAGCAACAATTACTTACCTGGCCCAGGAGGATGGGCCCGTTGTGGTGAGTTGCCCAAACTCTTAGCTGGATGGAATTTGGATCTGCCTTCCCTTAAAATCACTTGTGGTGGGGATGGGAGGGGAATGAAGAGAGGTTGGTTAATAGATACAAAAATACAGTTAGGACTGGGCGCAGTGGCTCACGCCTGTAATCCAGCACTTTGGGAGGCCAAGGCGGGCAGATCACCCAAGGTCAGGAGTTCGAGACCAGCCTGGCCAACGTGGAGAAACTCCATCTCTACTCTAAATACAAAAATTAGCTGGACGTGGTGGCAGGCGCTTGTAATCCCAGCTACTTGGGAGGCTGAGGCAGGAGAATCACTTGAGCCCAGGAAGCAGAGGTTGCAGTGAGCTGAGATCGCACCACTGCACTCCAGCCTAGGGGACAGAGTGAGACTCCGTCTCAAAAAAAAATACAGCTAGAAGGAATAAGACCTAGTGTTCGATAGTTCAGTAGGGTGACTATAGTTAATGGTAATCTAATGTATATTTCAAAATAGCCAGATGAGAAGCATTTGAACAGTTCCATCATAAAGTAAAGACAGGGCAGGGCATGGTAGCTCACGCCTGTAATCCTAGTACTTTAGGAGGCTTGAGGCAGGTGGATTGCTTGAGCCCAGTAGTTGGAGACCAGCTTGGGCAATATGGTGAGACCCCCATTTTAAATAATTAACTGGGCATGGTGCATGCCCCTGTGATCCCAGCTACTCAAGACGTTGACGTGGGAGGACTGCTTGAGCCTGGGAGACTGAGGCTGCAGTGACCCAAAATGGGGCCACGGCACCCCAGCCGGGGAAAAAAAGAGAAACCTCACTTCAAAAAAAAAAAAAAAAAAAAAGATAAGTGTTTAAGGTGATGGGTATCCATGTAAAAAGTATAGATCCTAAAACAAAATCTCTTACAAAAAATTTCCACAGTAGCTACTAAATTCTGAGGGAGATAACGTTAACCAGACACTTGGTATTGTCCTAAGGAAGTATGTTCAAATTAAAGTTCTGGACTAGAGTGACTGAAATGGATGGGGGACATGTACCATATCCTTCGCCTCCTCTTCATTCCTTCTGCCTTCCTTTTCATCTGGAATGTGTCATTTGCTTGCCTACTGATGTCCTTGCCTTTCCAATGTGTCTTCTCTGCCACTGTCAGATTCTTCCCAGCCTCCACTGTTACTGCTTAGATTGCTCCTGTTTATGGCATCAAGGCTGAGCTTTTCTGCCTCTCACTGCACCCCTCCAATAGTCTAGCTATTCTCTGCCTCCAGCCTTCTCTCCCACTCTGCCCATATAGACTCTACATCCTAATTAGGCCAAGCTCCTTCCCACACCTTCTCCCCCACCTTAGTCCTTACCGTCTCCTCTGTGCCTTTGTTCTGTTTGAAGTACTCTTTTCCCTCCACTCCATTACATCTGAAGCCTTCTCAAGACCCAGCTTTGAGTAGTGTCTCCTTGTTTTCGGTTTTCAATTCATATTGCTCTTTGCTATTCTTTTTTTTTTTTTTTTTGAAACAGAGTCTCGTTCTGTTGCCCAGGCTGGAGTGGCAGTGGTGTGATCTCAGCTCACTGCAACCTCTGCTTCCCAGGCTCAAACGATTCTCCTGCCTCAGCCTCCCGAGTAATTGGGACAACAGCTAATTTTTTATAGTTTTAGTAGAGATAGGGTTTCACCGTGTTGGCCAGGCTGGTCTTGAACTCTTGACCTCATTATCCTCCCACCTCAGCCTCCCAAAGTCCTGGGATTACAGGTGTGAGCCACCTCGCCTGACCGCTATTCGTTCTTTCATAAACATGCATTGACTGCATCTAAACTTCTGTAGCACTTACAGTCTGTGTACTTGAACATTTAATCACTGTCTTCAGTAGTTTGTTTCTTATGTAGAGATCTTCCATCTTCCCACCCAACACCTGCCAATTTAATTATAAACTCCTTGAGGCCAGTGACTGTCTTAGATTTCTGTTTCCCATATATGATAGAAACTCAGTAGTTAACAGTGTTTTGACTGATTGATGTAAAGGTCAACAGACTTTTAGGAAGCCCCTGAAATGTGCCAGACTCTGGGGAACACCAAGAGTATTAAGATACTGTCCAGGCCCTCAAAAAGCTTAAGTCATAAATGTATAAATTTATGAAGCTAAAATGTATAATCTCCATACAAGTAGGGCTGTAGGCTAATTAGTACACAGTAGGGAAGGGACTTAACACAGTCAACCATAGAACGGAAAGAACTAATACTCAATGCACCTTCCACATTTTCTTTTTTCATAAACTACATGGAACCATATTCTTCTAAACCTAGCTGTGTTTTCACATCCTGTATCATTTTTGCTTTCAGAACCAACCTCAGGACTCTCTGGTTCTACCTGGTAGTTGATGGGTTAATGAACATGAAAACAAAGGCTCAGCTGCCACTTTAGAATAAAGTTGTTTGCAGCGTGCTCCAAACTCTTGGCCTCCTCTCCAAGGCAAAGGAATGTGGGCCAGACTCAGCCTCTCCTCTAGTAATGTACATTTGGGTAGGGCTTTGTACTTCACTGTATGCTTCTGCTATTTCATTTGAGCCTCACATTAACTGTGTGAAGTAGAGTATGTTTGCTGGAGGAATAAGTAAATGAGTAGCAAGGGTAAGTCATTCCATTGCACACCCTGCCCTGTAGAGGGGCCAGTGGTGGTGAGCAACTTCACTCTTTCCAGAGTCTGAGGCTCAGACAGAAGAATTTGGCTTTAATTTCAGTTGCATACCTGGCCTACCCTGTTTACTAAATGTTCACCAAGGGGTATTTTTCAGGTCTTCTGGCTCCTGTGTACTCCTCTTTATAACACGCTAAGAGAATCATCCAACTCTTTCTAGCCAAAAGCTTTCCCTCATCTTCTTGAAGTTCTCCTGGGCCTTTGAGAACTAAGAATCTAATGCATAGAATTGGGTTGCTTGGGACCACCCTTTTTCAGATTAGATGAGTTGGAGATTTGCCTTAATGTCCTTCTTTTCTGCTTTTCAGATTGGCTCTACCAGTGCACCTGGACAGGGAGGAATCCTGGCTCAGCGGGAGTTCGACCGGCGATTCTCCCCCCATTTTGTAAGCTTTGCAGTGTTCTCTCTTATCAGTCCCTTGGTGTGAGAATGCCCTTTACATTCTGGACCCCCCTGGCTTCCATAGACTTGTTTTGTTTGTTGGTTCTTGCCCTGTCTGTCTGTTTTTTGGTGTCTGATATAGATAGTATCAAATAGATTGATTTAGCCATGTCCAGAGATTTTTGGCAATGAGATCACAGTTGCCAAAACCATAAAACTGACTTGAGTAGAGTCCCATCTTTGAGTACAGACCCATCTTAGACTCCTGGGTCTATTTTGAGGTTTAAAAAATATCTGGTTAGATTCAGAGGGTCATAGATCATTGAGTAGGTGAAGTGGGAACTTTATTGTGGTCTAGTCCAGGAAAGAATTTTTTGAAGATTTGCCTGGCCGGGCGCGGTGGCTCACGCCTATAATCCCAGCACTTTGGGAGGCTGAGGCGGGTGGATCACAAGGTCGAGAGATCGAGACCATCCTGGTCAACATGGTGAAACCCCGTCTCTACTAAAAATACAAAACATTAGCTGGTCATGGTGGCGCGTGCCTGTAATCCCAGCTACTCAGGAGGCTGAGGCAGGAGAATTGCCTGAACCCAGGAGGCGGAGGTTGCGGTGAGCCGAGATCGTGCCATTGCACTCCAGCCTGGGTAACAAGAGCAAAACTCCGTCTCAAAAAAAAAAAAAAAAAAAAAAAAAAAAAGAAGATTTGCCTAAAGTACTGAATGCAGGAATTCATTCAGTGAATAAGTATGATGTTCCAAATTATATGCTCATTCTATGCTCTGCTTTGGAGAAACAATGATGAATAAGACACAGTCCCTTCCATTAAAGATCTTACAGGCTGGCTGGGCACCATGGCTCACGCCTGTAATCCCAGCACTTTGGGAGACAGAGGCGAGAGTACTACTCAAGGCCAAGAGTTCGAGGCTGCAGTGAGCCATGATCACACCACTGCCCTCTAGCCTGGGTGATAAAGCAAGAACCTGTCTCTAAAAATAACAAGATGTGGGAGTTGCGGTGGCTCGGGCCAGTTGTCCTGGCACATGAGGAGGCGAGGCTACGTGTTCAAGGCCAGCCTGGGCAACATAGAAACCTCTCATCAATTAAAATAAAAATTTTTTTTTTTTTTTTTGAGGCAGAGTTTCACTCTTGTTACCCAGACTGGAGTGCAATGGCGTGATCTCGGCTCACCGCAACCTCCGCCTCCTGGGTTCGGGCAATTCTCCTGCCTCAGCCTCCTGAGAAGCTGGGATTACAGGCACGCGCCACTATGCCCAGCTAATTTTTTGTAGTTTTAGTAGAGACGGGGTTTCACCATGTTGACCAGGATGGTCTTGATCTCTTGACCTCGTGATCCACCCGCCTCGGCCACCCAAAGTGCTGGGATTACAGGCGTGAGCCTGAAATAAAATTTAAAAGTTAAAAAATAAATAAATAACAAGATCTTAGACTGGGCGTGGTGGCTCACGCCTATAATCCCAGCACTTTGGGAGGCTGAGGTGGGCAGATCACGTGAGGTCAGGAGTTCGAGACCAGCCTGACCAACATGGAGAAACCCCATCTCTACTAAAAAAATACAAAATTAGCCAGGTGTGGTGGCACATGCCTGTAAATCCCAGCTACTCAAGAGGCTGAGGCAGAATTGCTTGAACCCAAGAGGCGTAGGTTGCGATGAGCCGAGATTGCGCCATTGCACTCTAGCCTAGGCAACAAGAGCAAAACTCCACCTCAAAACAAACAAACAAACAAAAAACCCAAGATCTCATGGGCTCATAGAGGACTCAAAACAGGTAAATGGGGAAAATGCTATGATAGAGGTTATATGCCAGGTGCTGGAGGAACATGCAGCAGGAACATCTAAAGAGAGGAGGCTGGCCGGGCGCGGTGGCTCAAGCCTGTAATCCCAGCACTTTGGGAGGCCGAGGCGGGTGGATCACGAGGTCAAGAGATCAAGACCATCCTGGTCAACATGGTGAAACCCCGTCTCTACTAAAAATACAAAAAATTAGCTGGGCATGGTGGTGCGTGCCTGTAGTCCCAGCTGCTCAGGAGGCTGAGGCAGGAGAATTGCTTGAACCCAGGAGGCGGAGGTTGCGGTGAGCCGAGATCGCGCCATTGCACTCCAGCCTGGGTAAAAAGAGCGAAACTCCGTCTCAAAAAAAAAAAAAAAAAAAAAAAAAAAGAGAGGAGGCTTTCTGGAGGAGGTAAGGAAGGGCAAGCACTTGAGGAGAGCAGCCAAGATTGAGAAAAGAATGGTGTGACTCAGGAATGGCAAGTAGTTTATCAAGGCTGAAGGGCAGAATGTGAGGTGGAGGAATGGAAACGAGGGGGCCTGACACGCAAACAAGGGCTACATCATAGGAGGCTTGACTATCAGGGGTAGGACCAGGGGGGCATCTCCATTCTTCAAGATTGTCTGGAACAGAAGCTTCTCTTCGAGTCTGGTTTGGATCAAGTGAGTCCTTTGGCTTCACAGCTTGAAAGATTGGTCTTTAGCGAGCCATTCTATATCAGGATTGGTCAGTGAGGAACCTTCCTGGCCAAAGTTCTGCTTAAAATTTGTGCTGAGTTGGCAGGGCATGGTGGCTCACACCTGTAATCCCCGCACTTTGGGAGGCCGAGGCGGGCGGATCACAAGGTCAGGAGATCGAGATCATCCTGGTTAACACGATGAAACCACGTCTCTACTAAAAATACAAAAAATTAGCCGGGTGCTGTGGCACGCACCTGTAATCCCAGCTACTTGGGAGGCTGAAACAGGAGAATCACTTGAACCTGGGAGGCAGAGGTTGCGGAAAGCCGAGACCACACCACTGCAGAGGGAGACTCCAGCTCAAAAAAAAAAAAAAAATTGTGCTGAGTTAGGCCTGGTGGCGGGCACCTGTAATCTTTGCTACTTGGATGGCTGGAAAATCACCTGGGCCCAGGAGTTTGAGGCTGCAGTGAGCTATGATTGTGCCACTGCATTCCAACCTGAGTATCCGAGTAAGACCCTATCTCTAAAAAAAATTAAAATTGGGCCGGGCGCGGTGGCTCACGCCTGTAATCCCAGCACTTTGGGAGGCCGAGGC
>NW_022437059.1:281144-360646 GCF_009761245.1 Sapajus apella | reverse complement strand
AAGCTGGGCATGGTGGCGCGTGCCTGTAATCCCAGCTACTCAGGAGGCTGAGGCAGGAGAATTGCCTGAACCTAGGAGGCGGAGGTTGCGGTGAGCCGAGATCGCGCCATTGCACTCCAGCCTGGGTAACAAGAGCGAAACTCCGTCTCAAAAAAAAAAAAAAAAAAAAATTAAAATTAAGAAAATTTAGGCTGGGTGTGGTGGCTCACACCTGTAATTCCAGCACTTTAGGAGATGAAGGCAGGAGGATCACTTGAGCCCAGGAATTCGAGACCAGCTTGGGCAACATAGTGATATTTTGCCTCTACAAAAAATAAAAAAATTAGCCGATGTCCTGGTGCACCCCTGTGATCCTAGCTACTGAGAAGGCTGAAGTGGCAGGATCACTTGAGCCCAGGAGGTTGAGGCTGCAGTGAGCCATGATCATGCCACTGCACTACAGCCTGAGTAAGAGAGCAAGATCCTGTCTCAAAAATAAATTTGGGCTAGACTGTTCCCTTTCTCATTGAACTCATATTTTCTCTGGCTTCTCCTGTGTCCTAATCTAGATTTCTAACCAAGGTGTTTGTTTTCCTTCACAGCTGGACTGGGCAGCCTTTGGGGTCATGACCCTTCCCTCCATCGGCATACCCCTGCTATTGTGGTATTCCAGCAAGAGGAAATATGACACTCCCAAAACGAAGAAGAACTGAGTGGGCTTCCACAGCCCTCCTCTCCCAGGAAATCCAGGCTCCTCTCCCAAGAAATCCAGGTGCTTTCCAGACTCCAAAGCGTACCTTAAATGCAATCTCTTCTTCTCCCTTAGCCCTTGGCCGCATTCTCCTCCCTGCTCTCAGTCATAGTGAAGGACCAGGCCTAGGAGTCTATGAGAGCCTCCTTGGTTCCATCGTGAAGCCATACAAACAGGAATGCCTTTGGTAACAGCCTTGAGCCTAGAGGGCCCTCTGATACCCCACTGAGGTGCTGTTGGTTTATTGCTGGCAATGTGAATTCTCTCAGGGGTCTAGGAGGGGTACTTCGGAGACTGCCTGACACCATCCCCATCCCCTGCTCACCCCTATCAGAAGAGGGTGGAAGATGAAATGAAAGCTATGGGACTCTTGGAGGACAGATACCCAGTCTCTGTCCTGGGTTAGGGAAGTGCTTACTAAAGGGTTTTCTAATAAAAACAAATGCCACATTGACTTGTCTGTTTTCTTCACACCAGGGTGAGCACAGGTAGTTATTGGAACTCAGTACCTGAGTGCCCAGACCGCTGGGCAAGCAAGCTCAGTCTGGCCTTGCTGTAGAGACTGTGGGTCCTGTTCCCAGGGAGATATCTGCCCTTTGAATCTTTGGCTTCTGCCCTCATTTTGCTTGCCAGGCAGCTCCTCTTCACGGCAGGAGAAGACAGGACGGGGAAAGATGACCTGCAGAGGAACAGCTCTTCTCATGCCCCCCCATCTGATTCATTGACTGAGTGTTCTTGAAAAGAACCTGGCCAGTCCTGGGATGTCCAACCTGCATCTGGCTTTTCTTGAGCTTTAATTTTTTTTTTTTTTTGAGATGGAATCTCACTCTGTTGCCCAGGCTGCAGTGCAATGTTGTGATCTCTGCCCACTGCAACCTCCACCCCCCGAGTTCAAGCGATTCTCCTGCCTCAGCCTCCCGAATACCTAGAATTACAAGCACCCACCACAATGCCTAGCTAATTTTTTTTGTATTTTTAGTAGAGATAGGATTTCATCATGTTGGCCGGGCTGGTCTCAAAACTTCTGACCTCAGGTGATCCACCCACCTTGGCCTTCCTTTTTTATTTGAGAGGGAGTCTTGCTCTTACCCAGGCTGGAGTGTAGTGGCACGATCTCGGCTCACTGCAACCACCACCTCCTGGGTTCAAGCGATTCTCCTGCCTCAGCCTCCCGAGTAGCTGGGATTACAGGCACCCACCACCACACCCAGCTGATTTTTGTTTTTTGGTAGAGATGGGGTTTTGCTATGTAGGTCAAGCTGGTCTTGAACTCCTGCACTCAAATAATCCGCCTGCCTCAGCCTCCCAAACTGCTGGGATTACAGGCGTGAGCCACCACATCCAGACCCTTTTTTGTTTTTTTAATTTTTTGAGAAGGAGTCTTGCCCTGTTGCTCAGGCTGGAGTACAGTGGTGCAATCCCAGCTCACTGCAACCTCCACCTCCTTGGTTCAAGTAATGTTCTTGCCTCAGCTTCTGGAGTAGCTTGGATTACAGGCGCGCACCACCACACCTGGCTAATTTTTAAATTTTTAGTAGAGATGGGGTTTCACCATGTTGGCCACGCTGGTCTTGAACTCCTGACAAGTGATCCTCCTGCCTCAGCCTCCTAAAGTGCTGGGATTACAGGCATGAGCCACCGCACCCGACCTGAATTTACTCTCAATGCCTCTGTTCTTTGAGCTCTGGCAGGGAAGAAGTGCCTGGATCCCTTGAGTTTGACTCTAAGTGTGACCTATGGAACGGCAGTGACTTTTGCTGAAGCAACAGTGGGGAGAAGCCACTCTGAGCTGACTCTGTCCAACCCAGGAATGCCGTGGTCTGAGAACAGCCTCCCAGGCAGGAGGGAAACCCAACAAACACAGGCTTTGTTCCTGCTACCGAGTTGCCCAGTTTAGATTCAGATTCCCCGGCTCCCCTGCCCAACTGGTTTAACCTTTCCCTAGCCCAGCAGTCGGTGCCTTCAGGCCCCAGGAGGATGAAAAGAACATGGAGACAACGGGAGGCTCCAAATGGAGTAGCCCTCTGCCAGCTCACATCCCTCTTTCAGGGGCTGCAGCTTGGACATCCCGGGACTGGCCAGGTTAGAGGCAAGGAGGATGTATTTGCGTTTGTTCATTGTGTTCCTGGTAGAGACCCTGGGACTTGCTCAGGAGAATGGGGAGGAAAGGGCAATGAGTCAGAGGCCTGGGGTTGAGAACAGGTGTGGGGAAGGGAAAGGGAGCTAGTCTGATACACATCATTTTGCTCTCTAGGACTATGGAGTGTTAGTCTCTGAAGGAGGAAATGCTATTTTCCGTCTGTGTAGTCTCCAAGGAAGATATAATGAGTTAACCTGTAGGGGGAGGGGTTCTGGCTTAGAGGACAGGGCAAACTTCATAACTCTGAAAGGTAATACAGGTGTTCCTTGACTTCCAATAGGGTTATCAGGACATAACCCTGTTGTAAATTGAAAAATGTCTTAAGTTGAAAATGTATTTAATACACCTGACATACCAAACATCATATCTTTGCCCATTCTACTTTAAACATACTCTGAACACTTACATTCGCCTACAGTTGGGCAAAGTCATCTAACACTAAGCCTATTTTATTTTATTTTTATTTATTTTTTGAGATGGAGTCTCACTCCATGACCCAGGCTGGAGTGCAGTGGCACAGTCTCGGCTCACTGCAACCTTCACCTCCCAGGTTCAAGCGATTCGCATGCCTCAGCCTCCCAAAGTAGCTGGGATTACAGATCCCCGCCACCATGCTCAGCTAATTTTTATAATATTAGTAGAGTGGGGTTCACCATATTGGCCAGGCTGGGTCTCGAACTCCTGAGCTCCAGTGATCCTCCCAAAGTGCTGGGATTACAGGCGTGAGCCACTGCTCGTAGCCCACAAAGCCTATTTTATAATAAAGTGTTTGGTTGGGCACAGTGGCTCGTGCCTGTAATCTCAGCACTTTGGGAGGCTGAGGTGGGCAGATCATGAGATCAAGAGATTGAGACCATCCTGGCCAACATGGTGAAACCCTGTCTCTGCTGAAAAAAAGAAAAAATTCAAAAATTAGCTGGGTGTGGTGGTGCATGCCTGTAGTCCCAGCTACTTGGGAGGCTGAGGTAGGAGAATCGCTTGAACCCAGGAGGCGGAGGTTGCAGTGAATCGAAATCATGCCACGGCACTCTAGTCTGGCGACAGAGCGAGACTCTGTCTCAAAAAGTAAAATAAAGTGTTGAATATCTCATGTAATTCATGGACTACTGCACTGAAAGTAAAAAAACAATGATTTTATGGTACTTGGAATAGGGTTTCTACTGAATGTGTATGGCTCTCACTCTTGTGAAGTCAAAAAAAAAAAAATCTTAAACCATCGTAAGTCGGGGACTTTCTGTATAAGATTTCTTCCTTAATCTGAACTCTGAGAGGTGCCCCTTTCCCAAAAGCTGGGGTGTCTTTATTGTACTTTCCCTTACAAAACTCGGCACTTTGTGTCCTAGCCCTTGTCATGGAGAAGGCGACTAGGAGGGAAACCCAGGCCTGACACACGTGACAAGAGAAGCATTGTGAAGGCAGTTGGTGTCACAGGCACCTTGAAAAAAGGCCAAAGCTAGGTACCTCATCTCCTAAGAGATCAACTTTCTTGGAGTCAGGATGGAATGTGAACCTCCCTTAAGTAGTGGCGTTGGAGGATAAAAGAGCGTCTAAAATCTATAGATAGTCTCAGCTGGAATAGTTGGCTTTAGGATTGAGCCCTCAACTTCCTGAGGTAATTTAATAGGAGGATGAGTGGCAGACAACACTCCTCCATTCTAACTGAAAACCACCTTAGGGAGGCATGAACCTTGATCTCAGGATTGTGTGCAGATCTGTGAGGGGAGAGGAAAGTAAGCAGTGATGCCACATCCTTCCTGGAGGCTGGGTACCAAACTGAGGCTCCTCCCTAAAAGGCAATACAGATAGGTCAGCCATCAGCCTGTTTCAGGTGCCCCCACCCCTGGAGACCAGCCCTCCAGCCCTCCCTCATTGTGCAGACTTTCAGCCGGTGTCTGCTTACCCACACCCTGCCCCAGTACCAGGAAGAGCCAGGAACCTTGATTTCCGCCCCCTTCTTGTAATCAGCTTTGACACTCGAAGAAAGTACATGGGAAACAGGTAAAAGAACTTCTACAAAGTGGCAGGGTGTGGTGGCTCACACTTAACAATCCCAACACTTTAGGAGGCCGAGGCAGGCAGGATCACGAGGTGAGGAGTTCGAGACCACCCAGACCAACATGGTGAAACCCCATCTCTACTAAAAATACAAAAATTAGCTGAGTGTGGTGGTGCATGCCTGTAGTCCCAGCTACTCAGGAGGCTAAGGCAGGAGAATTGGATGAACCCGGGAGGCGGAGGTTGCAGTGAGCTGAGATTGTGCCACTGCACTCCAGCCTGGACAACAGAGTGAGAATCCATCTCAAAAAAAAAAATTCTACAAAGCTGGAAGTAATGGAGTGGTTCAGTGAAAGGGTGAGAAGTTACCAAGCCTTAGTCCCTTGAGAGAGCAGCTAAGGGTGGGGGAAGCAGCGTATGCCATGGAGGGAGGAGTACTGAGTCCCAGCCCCAACTCCACCACTCACTGGCTGTATGGCCTTGGGTAAATCATGCCCCCTTCTCAGGAGGCTGAGGTAGGAGGACTGCTTGAGCCCAGGAGTTCAAGGCTTTAGTGAGCCATGATCCTGCCACAGCACTCCAGCCTGGGTGACAGAGTGAGACCCTATCTCAACAGAAAAAAAAAAAAAAATTTTTTTTTTTTTGAGACGGAGTCTCACTCTGTCACTGTCCTAGGCTGGAGTGCAGTGGCACAATTTTGGCTCACTGTAACCTCTAGCCTCCTGCATTCAAGAGATTCTTCTGCCTCAGCCTCCCAAGTAGCTGGGACTATAGGCACATGCCACCACGCCTGGCTAATTTTTGCATTTTTAGTAGGGAGGGGGTTTCACCATATTGGCCAGTCCCGTCTCAAACTCCTGACCTCGTGATTTGCCTGCCTTGGCCTCCCAGTGCTGGGATTACAGGCGTGAGCCACTGTGCCTGGCCAAAAGTTACACACACACACACACACACACACACACACACACATATAACATGTCATTTATATATTATGTATATAAATTATATATAGATACATAATAGCTTTCCCTCTTGGAGCCTGTTTCCTCATCTGGACAATCACGAAATTGTTTAATTAGAGGATTTTTGAGGACCCCTCACCAGTATGATAGGGCGGGCGTCACCCCTGTGTTCTTATAAAGTGAGGAGCATTAGGAACAACCACTGTCACTTTCTCTTTGTGTGGGTGGGGCCCAGCCAGGTGGGGAAGGGCACACACAGTTCTGTATCTGGCAGCAGAATTTTCAAGCAAGGATAGACCACAGATTACCTAATTTAATCCTCTCATTTAATAGGTCAGGAAAGACGCAGGGTGAAGCGGCTTGTCCAAGGTTGCCCAGCCAGTGGCAGCTAACATATTTATTTATTATGGACCCAGCATTTACGTTCCACTTTTGGACTTTGTTTGCACATGTCTCATTTAACATCTGCATTTCACAGATGAGGAAATGAGGCTAAATAGGGGCCTCAGGGCCCTGTAACTAGTGAGTGGCAGAGCCAGCCATCTTCCAACTCCAACTTGCCCTTTCTACCAGACCACAGGAGGCGAGGAGGGCTCCCCATTACCTCAGGAAGTCTGACTTCTGCCCCAGCTGTCCTCTGCCCCAGGGAAAGCAGAGAAGGTGAGTCAGCCCCTGCCCCACCCCAGAAGCTGTTATCTGGGAAGAGAGCGGAGGAGCTGGTCAAATATCCCGCTGGTATCCACAACAAGCCATGAGCCCTGGGTATGCTGAGTTGCTTGGTCACGTCGGTTCCTGGTGCTGACGCTAGGGCCCTTCTCAGTGGAGCTGCCTTGTAACCGCTCCACCCTGTACTTTCATCACACACACAAAATACAACCTTTCCTCCATTGCTGTAACCTGCCTCTTAAAGGGACCGACAATCGGGGCTTTTTGTTTGTTTTGAGATGGAGTCTCGCTCTGTTGCCCAGGCTAGAGTACAGTGGTGTGACCTCGGCTCGCTATAACCTGTGCATCCCAGGTTCAATTGATTCTCCTGCCTCAGCCTCCCCATTAGCTGGGATTACAGGTGTGCGCCACCACACCAGGCTAATTTTTGTGTTTTTAGTAGAGACAGGTTTCACCATGTTGGCCAGGCTGGTGTCGGACTCCTGACCTCAAGTGATCCCTCCCCGGCCTCCCAAAGTGCTGGGAGTATAGGCATGAGCCACAGAGCTTGGCGGACCATCAGTTTTGAAGCCAAATTTGAGAGGACGAAGGACCTCCCGCTGCCCCCGCTGAGGACCCTGCTGTGAAGTAGGTTTCCAGCAGCAGCTGTTTCTTTCCCTGAGATGTCTGCTTTCTCCCTTCCCCAGTTTCTCCCTGACCCTGCTGGAGAGAGGGTGAATGTTCCCTGGGCTGTCAGCTTCCTACATACCCTCTCCTCAGGGTGACCCCGGCACGGCTTCTTGTATCTGTTTCCACACAAGTCTGAATTCTCTGTAGCCACCCTGTGTTCAGGAAATGCTGAGGACAGAGGGACCCAGGAGTCCCTGGGATCAGTGGTGGCACTGAAAGGGTTAAGGGCCTGGGCACAGCACTGTTTAGGGTGTTTGAAGTAGGGCGGGGAAGGGAAGGGCTATAGTGGTTGAAGAGGCAGCTGGTCTGGACTGGAATGAGTCCCCCCTTTCTCCTATGCAAACTTCTGGACCATGAGCAGCTCCCTTAAAAGGACCAAGAGAGAGGTGCCCCCAACTAAGGTGCTGGACTGGGTTTTTAAGGGGGCCACCTGAAGCAGGACTTTGTCCCGCACTAAAGTCACCAACTGAGGACAGAAGCAGGTCCCCCATCTTTGGGATATCTCCCAGGTCTGGTGAGTTTCCCTCTTCCCTTCCTGGGTCCTTACCCTCAGACCCTCTCTTGCCCCACCCGTCTGGCATAGCACCCAGAACACATGCCAGGGAACTGGCAGGAGGCAGAAGAGGACTGGTTGGTCTTGACCCTTTTCTTCTCTGTCCCCCACAGATAAAGGGCTAGTCTGGGTCCCAAGCCCCTGTTGGAATAAGTGTACAGCTACAGGTCCAGCAGAAAGGAAGAGGGCAGGGTCCCTAAGTTCAGTTTACTAACCAATTAAAAAAAAGGTGGTCATACTTGGAAGCCCAGATCAGCAAAATTCCTGACCAACTTATGAAACGAGTACATCAAGGACATGGGGATGATCTAGGGAGAGTGTCTGAGATGCCTGTAGCTGGCTTAGTAGAGGGGTGTGTGGTTAGATTAGGGTTCTGCAGATGCTTTGAAATTCCAGAACTAAGTACAGTGTCTCTCAGGAGACAACCCGGAAGCTGAGAGGACAAATGGCCTCTGCCCCACTAAGGGATAGTAGCCAGGTCTCGCCATTGTGTTTGTGTTTGTGCAAAGACCCTTCTGGGTCCTCTTCTCTGTGCCTAACACTTAGAAGGTGCTAAAGTAATCTTTGCTGAATGAATGGATCCTCTATATCTTTTACTTTCCTTTCATTTTTGGAATTTTACTACTCTCTGGCAGTGGACAGGAAGGTCAGAGAAAGAGTTCCAGGACACCAGCATTCAGCCAAGTCAGGCAGATGGGTGAAGCAGGGAGGTATCAGAGACGGGTGCTCCTGTCTTGGAACGGGGTATCTAGGGAGCAGGTGGGAAGGAATTGTGGCTCCTGGGGCCTTCTTTATCTGAGGCGAAGAGAAGCTTTGCTTTACCCTTCTCTGCAGGGCACTGTTGGATTAATGGTTTACTTTCTACAGGAGAAGAAACATTAGGTTAAATTTTGAACCATCAAAGAGTTTTTGTGACCCTGTGCTCCCCGCACCCCTGCCCGTGGCCAGGAGATTTGGAGGAGAGCCAGTACGACATGTCATTTACCCTCTCTCTTCCTCCTCAGTCTTTCTTATCCAGTTCTCTTGGGTCTTCTCCAATATCGGCCACCTTGATAGATTTAGGATCCCACAGCCAAACTCAGAAAGCTTCTCAGGCTGCAAAAGGGCCAGCCAGCATTGCCTCCAGGCCATAGCGCCGGGCTGTTTGGTTGCTCTCAGCAGTACTTCCCCCAGGTTCAGTGTTTGCTGACAGCAAACGCAACCAGAGACCTGCCTGTTCCCGATCACCTCATTCAGAGACCTAAGCTAACAAAAGGATACATTTCACTTCGTTGGGACCCCTGTCTTATTTCTCTTGGAACCTGCTTCCTTTCTTTGGCTGAGGTCAGGGAGGTAGGAATAAGGTGGGTAAAAGCAGTGTTGCCAGATTTCTTTCAAAGCTAGCCACTTGGCCTGGCATGGTGACTCATGCCTGTAATCCCCACACTTTGGGAGGCTGAGGTGAGCGGATCACCTGAGGTCAGGAGTTCAAGACCAGCCGGGGCAATATGGTGAAAACCCCTTCTCTACAAAAATACAAAAATTAGCTGGGCATGATGGTGGGTGCCTGTAATCTCAACTACTTGGAAGGCTGAGGCAGGGGAATTGCTTGAACCTGGGAAGCAGAAGTTGCAGTGAGCCAAGATCACGCCATTGCACTCCAGCCTGGGTGACAGAGCAAGACTCCATCTCAAAAACAAAAAAAAAAAAAACAAAAAAAAACCAGGAAGTAGGTATATTGGGGTCTCAATGTCTCAATGTCCCTTCTTCCTCAAACCTTGTTGCAGAATGTCTGGTGTGCAGTGAGCCTTCACGGCCCTCTTTTATCTATTTTCTCCTCCTTCCTAATATTTTGAGACCCAGTTGCTCTAGATCAGGAGTTGGCAAACTTTTTTTGTAAAGATCCAGATAACAAATATTTTAGGCCAGGCGTGGTAGCACATGCCTGTAGTCCCAGCACTTTTGGGAGGCCAAGGTGAGCACTTCGCTTGAGCTCAGGAGTTTGAGACCGGCATGGGCATCATAGTGAGACCTTGTTTCTACAAAAAATACAAACATTATCCCAGTGTGATGGCATGCGCCTGTAGTCCCAGCTGCTGCGGAGGCTGAGGTAGAGGCTTGCTTGAGCCTGGAAAGTCAAGGCTGCGGGCATGGTGGCTCACACCTGTAATCCCAGCACAGCACTTTGGGAGGCCCAGGCAGCTGGGTCACCTGAAGCCAGGAGTTCGAGACCAGCCTGGCCAACATGGTGAAACCCTGTCTCTACTAAAAAGTACTAAAATTAGCTGGGAGTGGTGGTGCATGCCTGTAGTCCCAGCTACTCTGAAGGCTGGGGCAGGAGAATCTCTTGAACCTGAGAGGTGGAGGTTGCAGTGAGCCGAGATAGTGCCATTGTACTCCAACCTAGGCGACAAAAGTGAAACTCCACCTCAAAAAAAAAAAAAAATATATATATATATATATATAATACACATATACATATATTAGGATCCCAGGCTCAGGATATATCTATATATCAGACTTTGTGGGCTCTCTTTTGCAACTATCAACTTTGCTGATATAATGCAAAAACAGCCATAGACAATATGTAAATGACTGAACATGGCTGCATTCCAAAAATACTTTATTTATGGGCACTGAAATTTGAATTTCATATAATTTTGTGTCTCAAAGTATTCTTTTATTTTTTTCACCTATTAAGAAAAGATAGCAGGACAGATTTGTCCCAGAGGCTATAGTTTGCTAACCCTTGCTTTAAATTTCCAGAGGCCATTCTATCCCTTTCTTCTTCTTGAAGAGGACATCTACATCAGGGCTCAACAGGGTCCCAAAGAACAAAAAAGCTCTCGTTTCTTCTTGCTCTTCTTACTCCGGTTGCATACACGCTTTGCCAGCAGAAGCTGTTTATGATGACTGTTCCCATCCTAGCTACGTGAGTGTCACCCATGGGTTCTTTATTCTCTCTCTAAGAGAAAACAGTGGGTCACCATCATATGATGCCTATTTCTGCTTCTTTGTTGGGTCTCCTTTTTTCTTTTTCTTTCCTTCTTTTTTTTTTTTCTTTTTTGAGACGGAGTCTCACTCTGTCGCCAGCCTGGAGTGCAGTGGCGCCATCTTGGCTCACTGCAACCTCCAGCTCCCGGGTTCAAGTGATTCTCCTGCCTCAGCCTCCCAAGTAACTGGGATTATAGGTGCGCACCACCACACCCAGCTAATATTTGTATTTTTAGTAGAGATGGGGTTTCACCATGTTGGCCAGGACGGCCTCCATCTGTTGACCTCGTGATCCACCCACCTCCAACTCCCAAAGTGCTGGGATTACAGGCAGGAGCCACCAAGCCCGGCCGAGCCTCTTTCTTTCTAGCTCTCTGTTTCAACATGCCCTGCTGTCTCCATGCCTCTAAGTAGCAATAACAACAATAATAATAGTATTTATTGAGCAATACAATAAATAGTATTTATTGCACCAAAGACAGATGTAAGGGGGACTCGTTGCATTGCATACATTATCATCAAGTCTCTCAACATCCTTACAAAATATATTTTGGCCAGGCGAGGTGGTTTATGCCTGTAATCCTAGCACTGTGGGAGGCCGAGACAGGCAGATCAGTTCAGCCCGGGAGTTTGAGACTAGCCTGGGCAACGTACTAGGATTACAGGCGTGAGCCACCGCGCCTGGCTAATTTCGTCTTTTTAGTAGAGACAGGGTTTCACCACGTTGGTCAGGCTGGTCTCAAACTTCTGACCTCAGGTGATCCACCCGTCTCACCCTCCCAAACTGCTGGGATTACAGGCGTGGCCACTGCACCCAACCTCTCATTCTCATTTTATACATGAGTCTGAGGGTCAAAAAAGCTGGCTGGGCTGGGCTCAGGGGCTCATATCTGTAATCCCAACACTTAGGGAGGCCAAGGCAAAAGGATCACTTGAGGTCAGGAGTTCAAGACCAACCTGGGCAACACAGTGAGACCATCTTTAAAAAAAAATTTTTTTTTTCTCATAAAATGAACTTCATTTCTCAGCATCACAAACATTTGGAATACAAAAAGTCCAGGGGTGAATATTAGAAGAAAGATACAAAAGAAGTTTGCTTAAAAATAACAAAAAAATTAAAAAACTGATTCTCCCCTCCCCCAAATCCAAATAATCGTGGTCTAGGTAACCATCAGGGTAAATGCTTCATTTGCTCACTCTTGTAATAAGAATGAGCTCACCGGACGCGGTGGCTCAAGCCTGTAATCCCAGCACTTTGGGAGGCCGAGGCGGGTGGATCACGAGGTCAAGAGATCGAGACCATCCTGGTCAACATGGTGAAACCCCGTCTCTACTACAAATACAAAAAATTAGCGGGGCATGGTGGTGCGTGCCTGTAGTCCCAGCTACTCAGGAGGCTGAGGCAGGAGACTTGCCTGAACCCAGGAGGCGGAGGTTGCGGTGAGCCGAGATCGCGCCATTGCACTCCAGCCTGGGTAACAAGAGCGAAACTCCGTCTCAAAAAAAAAAAAAAAAAGAATGAGCTCACATAGACCTGTATGTCCAAGTGTATATACCAGAGACGCTCACATGCATCATACACACAAGCACATACTCCCACCGGGGCAGACGCACAGCCAGGTTTTGGTTGTTCTAGGCACTTCATATCCACGTTCCTAAGTCTGCCACCTTTCCATTACATTTGACAAGTTACTTCTTTGGTGGCAGGACGTTTTCTTCAAAGAAGCCCTGGTTGACAACATTCCCTGCTGGGAAATATCTGGCCACCACAAAGGAGGACCCGTCACTTGCGGATGCCTTCCCCACTCCCATCTTCTTTGTGTTCTTCCATACCATGGCCGTGAAGTGTCCAGTCCCCAAGGTGAAGCCAGGCTGCTGGAAGTTGTAGTTCTTGATTTCACTGTACCAGCTATCAGCCACCTCCTTTCCTGCCTGATCATAGGATGCCCATGCAAGGTTCTCCCCACACTGGCCGCGGCTGGACTCTGGGCTGTGCTTGAGGATCCTTGTACTGGCCAGGGCCTCGGAATACTGTTGAGCCTCCCGGTTGAGCTTCTTGCAGAGCTTCAGTGGGGGGATGCCGTGCTTCTGCCAGTACTCATTGTGGGCCTTCAGGACCTCATTATGAAACTGTTTGGAAGCTGACTTGCCCATGGCCGGCTAGGCGCACTCCTCACTCCCAGCTGCTGCGCTGCCAAAAAAATTTTTTTTAGATGGAGTTTCACTCGTTGCCCAGGCTGGAGTGCAGTAGCGCAATTTTGGCTCACAGCCTCTGCCTCCCAGGTTCAAGCGATTCTCCTGCCTCAGCCTCCCTGGTAGCTGGGATTACAGGTGCCCACCACTATGCCTGGCTAATTTTTGTATTTTCAGTAGAGACGGAGTTTCACCATATTGGCCAGGCTGGTCTCAAAATCCTGACCTCATGATTTACCCACCTGGGCCTCCCAAAGTGCTCGATTGCTGGCGTGAGCCACTGTGCCCAGTCCCAAAATTTTTTTGAACTTAGAGTGTGGTGGTGCATACATGTAGTCCCAGCTACTGGATGCTAAAGCAGGGGGATCGCTTGACCCAGGAGCTTGAGACTACAGTGAGCTCTGATCAAGGCTGCACTCCGGCCTTGGCAACAGAGCCAGACCCTGGGTCCAAAAAAGAAAAAAAAAGTTAAGTTCCCAAGGTTATGTGGCTTATGAAAGTGGCATAGCTCCAGACACATCCAAATGAGGCGCTGCATGTGGCAATCTGCCATTCTTTTTTATTTTTATTTTTATTTTTTAAGACGGGGTTTCACCATGTTGGTCAGGCTGGTCTTGAACTTCTGAGCTCATGTGAGCCGCCCACCTTGGCCTCCAAAGTGCTTGGATTACAGGCGTGAGCCACCATGCCCAGCCGGCAGTCTGCCTTTTTTTAAAAAAAAAAAAAAAAAGAAAGAAAGAAAGAAAGTGGCATAGCTAGGCTGGGTGCAGTGGCTCATGCCTGTAATCCTAGTACTTTGGGAGGTTGAGGTGGGTGAATCACCTGAGTTCAGGAGTTCGAGACTAGCCCTGCCAACATGGCAAAACCCCGTCTCTAGTAGAAATACAAAAATTAGCCAGGCGTGATGGCAGGCGCCTGTAATCCCAGCTACCTGGAAGGCTGAGGCAGGAGAATTGCTTTAACCCGGGAGGTGGAGGTTACAATGAGACAGGATCGTGCCACTGCACTCCAGCCTCAGTGACAGACTGGGACTGTCTTGAAAAAAAAAAAAAAAAGAAAGGGGCAGAGCTAGCAAATTTGACCTATTTCAAAGCTGTAACACCCTAAAGAAATTATGGTCTCAGAGTTTTGAGTAACAGATGTCTCTCTCTATTAAAATATTATATATTCCCATCCAGCTCCCAGTAGAATGTCTAAGAAATCTTTGATGACTAGTGCAATCTGTGAAGGTTACGCACTCGGAGGAAGGGACAGGACACACTGACGGTTTGCAGTGGTGGGAAGAGGATTCCATCCAGAGGTGGGAAGATAAGTAAAATGACTTCTTAGAGCCCCTTTCTGCTTTCCCACCCGCCGCCTCCCCTGTCTCAAGCATCTGATCCCAGACCTATTTCAGAATCTCCTATCTCTCTGCTCAGCGGAAGCAGTGATATGACCTAATGTGATCTCATTCTAGAGCTAAATAAAACCATTGTGTGAGACCCAGCCCTGGCCTCTCCCATGCACCATTTCCTGAGCTCAGAAGGCTGAGGGAAAATGGGAGGGGGGCTGGGAGAGTTAAGCTAATGGAAGGAAAAGCAACACGATGACTGGAGTCCCAGTCTGAATTTCAGTGGGTGGAGGAGGGAATATTGCTAGGAGGGAGTTGAGGAAGCCTTGCTAAACCTCATCTCTTTGAGGGACAGAGTAAAAGTATTGGCATCATGGCATGAGGCAGGGTTAGTGGAGATGAGGATGTAAGGGAGAAACTGCCAGACAGATTTCATTTTCACAGAGGGCAGAGACCATGAATGAAATGACAGCGATGCTGGAAAAAGGGTAGATCTTGAGAAGAGGTCAGACTCCAGTTGGTCTGAGCGGGAGGAAGAAGGGTGAGTTACACAAAGATCTTCAGAGCTGAGGTGTCTGTCAGGAGGGCCGGGGTGACAGGACCCTAGCTCCAGCAGGAACACCTGCAGGGACTGAAGAAAACCAGAGGTCTCCAGTTCACTGCACTTCCTTCATCCTGCCAAATTCAACCCTGCAGGCCAGGCGCAGTGGCTCACAACTATAATTCCAGCACTTTGGCAGGCCGAGGCAGGAGGATCGCTTGGGCCCAGGAGTTTGAGACCAGACTTGGCAACATAGCGAGACCTCATCTCTCTAAAAAATTTAAGAACAGGGGCAGTGGCTCACACCTGTAATCCCAGCACTTTGGGAGGTTGAGGCGTGTGAATTACCTGAAGTCAGGAGTTAAAGTCTAGCCTGGCCAACATAGTGAAACCCTGTCTCTACTAAAAATACAAACATTAGCCGGGTGTGGTGGTGCATGCCTATAGTCCCAGCTACTCTGGAGGCTGAGGCAGGAGAATTGCTTGAACCCGGGAGGTGGAGGTTGCAGTGAGCTGAGATCACACCACTGCACTCCAGCCTGGGCAACAAGAGCAAAACTCCATCTAAAACAAAACAAAACAAACATTTGAAAATTAGCTGCAGGCCAGGCGCAGTGGCTCACGCCTATAATCCCAGCACTTTGGGAGGCCAAGGCAGGTGGATTGCCTGAGGTCAGGAGTTCAAGACCGGTCTGGTGAACATGGTGAAACCTCGTCTGTACTAAAAATACAAAAAAATAAATTAGCCAGGTGTGGTGGCGTGCACCTGTAATCCCAGCTACTTGGGAAGCTGAGGCAGGGGAATTGCTTAAACCTGGGAAGTGGGGGTTGCAGTGAGGGGGTTGCAGTGAGCTGAGATCACACCACTGCACTCCAGCCTGGGCAATAGAGCAAAACTCCATCTCAAAAAAAAAAAAATTTAGCTGGATGTGGTGGCATGCACCTGTAGTCCTACCTACTCCGGAGGCTAATGTGGGAGGACTGTTTGATCCTGAGAGGTGGAGGCTGCAGTAAGCCTTGAAGCTTGAGGGTGACAGAGGAGAGAGACCCTCTCTCAAAAAAAAAAAAAAAAAAAAAAATTAACCCTGTGGGCACAGGCTGAAACAAGGCTATCAGGTAAAAGTTGGGTACACGGCATACAGTTCAAACCAACTTCTGCTTCTGGAAGGTCCCTGAATTCCAGAGCTCCCAAGATCCACCCGGTGTCCCTGCCTCCCCCTCACTGCCTCTGAGTTTCTGTCCTATTTCCAGCCCCCGTTCCCCTTTTCCTAGTATATCTTCAGTTCCTACTCTTTTTTCCACCCCAGCTTTTCATAATATTTTTGTCAACCTCCCTCTGCCTCCAAATCTCAGCTTTGGAGGCCACTGATTGGGAGGGACCCTGCCTTGGCTCTCAGCTCTGACCTGCTTCCTGTAGATCTGCTCATCCTGTGTGTAGCCAACATACCTGATGGCACAGGGCCTGTTTGTAGGCAAGAAGGGACAGGATCTCTCCTGGTGGCTGGCTGAGGGGTTCCCTGTCCATCGCTCCCAGACGCGATGAGCACGGATGGGCACAGGGCCTGGCCACTCTCCCAGGCTTCTCCCTTTCTTTCCTTAGACCCTCCCAGTGGGGGAGCAGCACTGCCATCTGCAGAGGACTGAGTACCTGCCTCCCTCCCTTCTCTGTGGTAAACGGGCACACAGCCACCGCAGGCACAGCACTTTCTTCCCGGCAGCTCTGGCTGGGGTGAAGGCAGTGGACAGATTGCAATGAGGGAGGAAAGTAGATTGAAGGGACAACTTTCCAATAACCTGAACTTTCCTGGGGTGGTTAAGAGAACCTGGAGGAAGTTTGACAGCCCCACAGTAAGCCTGGAAAGAGGGAAGGTTCTGGGTCCCAGCTTCCTGATCCTTCTGGGCACTCATGACATCTTAGTAGCTGGAAGTGTTCCCAGGAGAAAGGGAGCCTGGGAGACTCACTCTAGCAGAAGGTCTAGAGAGACATGGCCTGGGAGTGCAGTGTACAGAGGTATGCAGTAAATGTTCCTGCCCTTCCTGCCCTTCCTGCCCCTGGTACTCTGGGACTTGGCACTTCTTTCTGCAGTGGGGTTTATCACTTTCAACTTTAAGAGCATCTGAGTGTTCTTAACTCTGAGACACATTGAGGCAAGCCCTGATGCCAACCAGGAGTGCTGGGAAGTGAGAGCAATGCCCACTGGGGAGATAGTGGAGGAAATGTGTGCTCTGCGGCCGATGCTTGGAGCCCTTCTCTGCAATGTGGGGAGAGGTCACAATGGCTTTCACTCTCCATATGACCAGACTCTTGGAAGAAGAAATCATGCCAGGCACAATGGCTCACACCTGTAATCCCAGCACTTTGGGAGGCCAAGGCAGGTGGATCACAGGTCACGAGTTCGAGACCATCCTGGCCAATATGTAAGGGAAAAACCCCATGTCTACTAAAAATATAAAAATTAGCTGGGCATGATGGCAGGTGCCTGCAGTTCCAGGTACTTGGGAGGCTGAGGCAGGAGAATTGCTTGAACTTGGGAGTCATTGCTCTCCAGCCTGAGCAATAAGAGCAAAACTCCATCTCAAAAAAAAGGAAGAAATCACAACACTATCACTCATGAAACTTTTCCCCCTGCTACTTTATCTACCTAAAATCCTCTCCCTCTTCCCTGGGCAAATCCTAACCACTTTACCCCTCCAGGCACATGTCAAAGGCCCTCTACCTCCTGCTGTTCCCCCTCCCCTTTAAAAACAAAAACAAAGCCAGGTCATCACACCTGTAACCCCAGCACTTTGCGAGGCCAAAGCAGGTGGATCACCTGAGGTCAGGAGTTCAAGACCAGCCTGACAAACATGGTGAAAACCCATTTCTACTAAAAATACAAAAAATTAGCCAGGCGTGGTAGCATGCACCTGTAACCCCAGCTACTCAGGAGGCTAAGGCAGGAGAATCGCTTGACCCTGGGAGGCAGAGGTTGCAGTAAGCCACGATCATGCCATTGCACTCCAGCTTGGGCAACAAGAACAAAACTCCATCTCAAAAAAAGAAAAAAAGGCTGGGCACAGCGGCTCACACCTGTAATCCCAGCACACTGGGAGGCCGCAGAGGGTGGATCCTGAGGTCAGGACTTCGAGACCAGCCTGACCAACATGGCGAAACCCAGTCTCTACTAAAAATACAAAAATTAGCCGGGCATGGTGGTGCACGCCTGTAATCCAGCTACTCAGGAGGCTGAGGCAGGAGAATCGCTTGAATCCGAGAGGCAGAGGTTGCTGTGAGCCAAGATCACACCACTGCACTCCAGCCTGGGCAACAGAATAAGCCTTTGTCTCAAAAAAAAAAAATAATAATAATAATCCAAAGCAAACAAGGTCTTGCCCTGTCACCCAGGCTGGAGTACAGTGGAATGATCGTAGCTCACTGCAGCCTTGAACGCCTGGGCTTAAGTGAGCCTCCCACCTCAGCCTCCCAAGTAGCTGGGACTATAAGCACATGCCCCCATGCCCAGCTCACTTTTGATTTTTTGTGAAGACAGGGTCTCGCTATGTTGCCCAGGCTGGTCTGGAACACCTGAGCTCAAGTGATCCCCCTGCCTCAGCCTCCCAAAGTTGCGGGTGTGCCACCACACCTGGCCTGTTTCCCTTTTTTAAGTCTCCCAACTGGTCTCATGCACTCACTCCTTTAACAGCCCACAAGCTTTTGTCGAAACTTCTCTTGAGGCATTTGGCACATGCGAGCCGGTGACGGAGTCATTTGTGATTTGTGCTTTCGCTTGCGCACACACACGCACACTCACCCACTCACTGGACTGTGATTCCTTGAGGACAGGAAGAATAGCCATTTCTTTTTCCTTGGCTTTCTGCTATCTGGATCTTCAGTAAATGGAATGAGACAATGAGGGTCTCTTTACTTACGAGAAGACACTGAACTGAGAGCTAGAAAACCTAAGTTCTAGCCTTGACTCTGCAGCTGATTCACAGCGTGACCCTGAGCCACACACTCTCCAGTTCTGTGTCTCAGTAAAGTGAGGGGTGGCTAGATGCTCCCAAGCCCAGCTGACTGTGACATGCTTCTAGTTCCAAGGTTCCAGAGTTCTAGAACCCTGCTCACCCTTTTCTTTCTTCCTGACGCAGACTGGCTCACCTGTGTCTCCCATGAACAGAGCCGTCCCAGAGGTGCTCCTCGAAGGTAGAGACCAGGTGCCCCAAGGCCACACTCGCCGCTGTCTTTCTGCTGTCGAATCCAGAGAGCAACTGGAGGAAGAAGAGGTGGGGGAAATAAAGGAGGGGAATGGCTCGCACGCTGTGCCCCTCCGAAGGTCAGGGGCTTTCCGGGCCCACGGCCGAAACTATGACCTCTTCAAAAGACATAGTTGGGGGCCTGGCAGGGAGCTCGAGGACCCACTGAATAGGTAAGCCCGCAGGGAACCTCCTGTGCCTCCTTCCCTCCAGGCCTAGACCTTGGAGAAAATGGGACAGTGATTGGGAAGGAACTAGATAATTCTCTAGAGACAACCATCCGAAGGACAACAGGAGAAAGGAGAACTAGGCCCCCAGTCCTTTCCCTGGAGAGCCAGAACCCAGTCCCGTTGGTGGACCTTTGCAGAGGATGAAGCCTGCCTTCCAAAATATGGCTCTCCCCAGTGGCACGTACCTCCTTCTCTCAGGGCAGACTGAGGGTGGGAATGGGAGGGAGGTGTGGAGTCGGGGTGAGCATCAGGATCGTCTTGCCTCTGCCTCCCACGGTGGTTCATAGACCCACGTGATGGTGTCAGGGCTGGAAGGAACACAGAGAACATACGGCACAATCTCCTCATTTTACAGATAAGGAAACTGAGGCCCAAAGAACTTTCAGAGATTTCTTGAGGGAAGCGGTCCCAGGGTTGGGACACTGGGCCTGTCCCAGTGCCAGATTCTTGCTGGGCTTTCGGTTGCAGGCTGAGGACAACACGAGATGTCCTGGACTAACTCATGGTCCAGCATTGCCATGTGAGATCAGCTGTTCTTGCTCAGAGTTCTGCATACACTTGGTGGACTGGGGCAGAAAGATCATTTCTTCCCCCTCCCCTGGAAAATCCCTGACCACTTCCCCAAAATCAGAGGAAGTCAGAAAGAGAAGGGCCGGGGGTCAGCATGAAGAGTTCAGTGTGAGTGAGCACTGTAGGGGCCTGCTGACCATGGAAGGGCACTGTCCCTCCGCTTTGACAATGGGCCCCTTGGACAAGTTCCTATAGCTCTGGTGAGTGGACCAACCTTCCCTAACTCCTGGGCAGGGCTGGCTGCTTTAAGTGAGGGGAGAGGGCCCTGGGCCTTGTCCCTGAACTGGCTTGGGTGGGAACTCGGATGAGAAGTAATGCCTGCAGGGCTCATGGCACCTCCCTAAGAGTAGCTGGCTGAAAGCACAGATGCCCAGATGCCTGGGTCCCCCTTATGTGGTGCCACCTGTATCTCAGGGTCTTTCAGGTGTTACCCACCTTTCATGGTCAGGTATTAATTCAGCCCCTTGGTTAGAGAGGGACTGGTGTCCTGAGTGGCCCATTAACTTAGCAGGGGCAAAGGTTGGCATCGGCAACCAGGCAAGGAGCGAGAATCCAGCTTGCCCTTGCTGTTCGTCTTCCCCTGAACCCTGGCTTTCTTCTGGAGAGCAGTACTCTCTTTTGACCAGCAGGGGCCGCTCTTGCCCACAGCCAACTCTGCAGCCCTGGCAAAGCAGAGCCCCAAAGTGGGGCCAGTTTGGGTCTGGGCTGTGCCTATGCCAACAGGAAGGGCTGGGCTGGGGGCAAGCAACAGGGCTGGGCTGAGGCGAGGCGGTGTTCCTCCCTGGTGCCCGTCACTGGCCACTGGATACAGAGGGTGGTGGTGGCGATGTGTGTTTCAGGAGACTGCAGGCGTCGGGATGCCCAAACCCCGAGGAGGCCCCCTTCCTGCAGAGCCAAGAAGAACTGGACACCTTTCTGGGACTGCAGCACCAGGGTGGCCACCCCTCCCGCCTGGTATGGACAGACAGATCCCCATGAATGCCCCTGCCTTGCTCCTCCTCGCCTGTGTAGCCACCATTCTATTCTATGTCTCCTCTGTTCTGCCAGCTGCTGGGTCTCTCTGTGCCCAGGCATTGCTCTGGCTCCTTCTGACCAAATCGGAATCTATCGTCTATGCGCCTCTGTCTGCTTCCCTGGGTCTGTGTGCTCCGTCCCTGACTCCGGGTACCCTGCTTCTGTCTCTTTCTCTAAGACTCTCTGTGTCTTCCTTCTGTGTCTGTGCCTCTGTGTTGATGAGGGTGTATCTGTTTCTCTCTCAGTAAAAGGGCCCTGTTCCCCTAGTAGTTATAACCACTACTTTCTGTTGGCCCCACATTTCCACAGTTTGGAGCTGAACTTATTTATTTATTTATTTATTTATTTATTTATTTATTTATTTATTTTGAGACAGGGTCTCGCTCTGTTGCCCAGGCTGGAGTGCAATAGTGATCTTGGCTCACTGCAACCTCCACCTCCCAGGTTCAAGTCATTCTCCTGTCTCAGCCTCCCAAGTAGCTGGGATTACAGCTGCCCACCACCACACCCTGCTAATTTTTATATTTTTAGTAGAGACAGGGTTTCACCATGTTGATCAGGCTGGTCTCGAACTCCTGACTTCGTGATCCACCCGCCTCACACTCCCAAAGTGCTAGGATTACAGGGATGATCCACTGCGCCCAGCAGAAAGTATTTTTAATAGTAACCAAAACTATAGGTTACCTAGAAATAAATCTAATGAAGATTGACAAAGCCCGTGTGAAGAAAGTTAATATTTAATGAAAAGACATTTTTTTCACTAGGTAAGAGTAGAGAATTTTTTTTTTTCTTTTCCAAGATGGAGTCTTGCTCTGTCACCCAGGTTGGAGTGCAGTGGCACGATCTCAGCTCACTGCAACCTCCATCTCCCGGGTTCAAGCGATTCTCCTGCCTCAGCCTCCTAACTAGCTGGGACTACTGGCACATGCTACCATGCCCAGTTAATTATTCTTCTTCTTATTATTTTTTGAGACGAAGTCTTGCTCTGTCGCCCAGGCTGGAGTGCAGTGTTGTGATCTCAGCTCACCGCATTTGTTAGGCTGGTCTCAAACTCCCGACCTCAGGTAATCCACCCACCTCAGCCTCCCAAAGTGCTGGGGTTACAGGTGTGAGCCACCTCACATGGCCTACTTTCTTATTTTTAAATTACATTTTATAATTATTTTTGGTTTATAGAAATGGAATTGAATTATTCCTCATCAAAAAAAAAAAAAAAGAATTATTCCTCATATATGGCCAGACACAGTGGCTCATGCCTACAATCCCAGCTCTTTGGGAGGCCGAGGCGGGTGGATCACCTGCGGTCAGGAGTTCGAGACCAGCCTGGCCAAGAAACAGGGTGAAACTCCATCTCTACAAAAATACAAAATTAGCCAAGTGTGGTGGTGTGCATCTGTAATCCCAAGTGCTTGGGCAGGAGAATTGCTTGAATCCAGGAAGCAGAGGTTGCAGTGAGCCAAGATTGAGACACTATTCTCCAGCCTGGGCAACAGAGTGAGACTCTGTCTCAAAAAAATATTCCTCATACAATAATATTATAGTCATTTATCTTGGTAAAGTCTTGTTTTACATTAAAACAATTTCTGTGTTTTTTTTCTTTTGGCTTTTCTAGGTATACAATTATGTCATCTTTACTTTTTTTTTTTTTTTTTTTGAGGCAGAGTCTTGCTCTGTCACCCGGGCTGGAGTGCAGTGGCACAACCATGGCTTCCTGCAACCTCCACCTCCCAGGCTCAAGTGATCCCCCTGCTTTACCCACCCTAGACACTGAGACTACAGCTGTGTGCCACCACGCCCGGCTACTTTTTTTCTACTCAGCCATGGTATTTTTAATTTTTTTGAAGACATGGGGGTCTCACTATGTTGCTCAGACTGGTCTCAAATTTCCTGTGCTCAAGTGAACCTCTCACCTTAACCTCCCAAAGTGCTGGGATTACAAGTGTGATCCACGTTACCCAGCCTGTGTCACCTTTAAATGAGCAGTGTTTTTTCTTTTTTTTCTGAGGCAGAGTTTTGCTCTTGTTACCCAGACTGGAGGGCAATGGCATGATCTCGGCTCACTGCAACTTCTGCCTCCTGGGTTCAAGCAATTCTCCTGCCTCAGCCTCCTGAGTAGCTGGGATTACAGGCATGCACCACCATGCCAAGGTAATTTTTGTATTTTTAGTAGAGATGGGTTTTCACCATGTTGACCAGGATGGTCTTGATCTCTTGACCTCGTGTTCCACCCACCTTGGCCTCCCAAAGTGCTGGGATTATAGGCGTGAGCCACCGCACCCGGCCAGTGTTTTTTCTTTTCCAGTATCCACTCCCTTCATTTCTTCTTCTTGCATTCCTGTGCTGGTTAGGGTTCTATTTTTATTTATTTGTTGTCTAGTGTTTCTCCTCTCTTCCAGCATTAATCCATCAAAATAGGACTCCAGTGCTGTGCTGAACAGAATGGCCATAATGGACATCCTTGTCTTATTTCTTGATTTTATCATAATGTTTCTTAAAAACTATGCCATAAGAAGTATTGTTTCTGATTTTAGAGGGAGTATATCTTGTGTTTCACTATTGAGATTGATTTTCTGCTGCAGGCTTTAAAAAATATCTTGATCAGGTTAAGGAGGATTCTTTCTGTTTATTTCTTTATTTTTTTTTGAGACGGAGTCTCGCTCTGTCACCCAGGCTGGAGTGCAGTGGCTCGATCTCGGCTCACTGCAACCTCTGCCTCCTGGGTTCAAGCAATTCTCCTGCCTCAGCCTCCTGAGTAGCTAGGACTACAGGTGCATGCCACCGCGGCCCAGCTAATTTTTTTGTATCTTTTAGTAGAGATGGGGTTTCACCATGTTAGCCTGGATGGTCTCGATCTCCTGACCTCATGATCTGCCTGCCTTAGCCTCCCAAAGTGTTGGGATTACAAGCGTGAGCCACCGTGCCCAGTCGATTCCTTCTGTTTCTAATTGCCAAGCCTTTGGCTTCAGAATTAGTGGGTGCTGGATTTTAGCCTATGCTTTTCTGCATTTACTAAAATGATTGCATACTTTTTCTCTCTCTCTTTTTTTTTTTTTTTAAACGGGTTTTACCATGGTGGTCAGGCTGGTCTTGAACTCCCGACCTCAGGTGATCCACCCGCCTTGGCCTCCAAAGTGCTTGGATTACGGGCGTGAGTTTTCTCTTTAAATATTATTATTACTTATTGTTGTTTTTGTTTGTTTGTTTGTTTGTTTCTTGAGACAGTCTTGCTCTGTCTCCCAGGCTGCAGTGCCATGTTGGCCAGGCTGGTCTCAAACTTCTGACCTCAGGTGATCCACCCACCTCGGCCTCCCAAAGTGCTGGGATTACAGGCGTGAGCCACTGTGCCCAGCCTAAATTATTATTTTGAGATGAGGTCTCGCTGTCACCCAGGCTGGAGTGCAGTAGTGCAATCTTGGCTCACTGCAACTTCTGCCTCCCGGGCTCAAACTCTCCTCCCACCTCAGCCTCCTGAGTAGCTGGAAGCACAGATGCATGCCACCACACCCAGCTAATTTTTTGTATCTTTGGTAGAAATGGGGTTTCACCATGTTACCCAGGATGGTCTCAAACTCCTGAGCTCAAGTAACCCCTCACCTCAGCCTCCCAAAGTGCTGGGATTACAAACATAAGGCACCGCAATATATTATTCTCCTTTAATATATTATTGTGGTAAATTACATTTAAGGATTTTCCTCACATTTAACCACCTTTGTAGTCTTAGGATAAATCCAACTTTGTCATGACAGATTTTATCTTTTTACATACTGCTGGATTTTACTTGTATCAATTATTTATTGCTGTATAACAAACCAACTCTAAACTTAGCAGCTTAAACGACAACTTTTTTTTTCTTTCCCACAGCTCTCTGGGTGGGCAATTTGGGCTGGTGTCACCTGGACTCATTTAGCTGGCTGCCATTGTCTGGTGGCCTGAAGAGAGCTGATGATCAAGGATGACCTTCCTTATGCCTTCAGCCGGCAGCCTGCCAGTTGCAGTACCTTGCTTCTCATCCACACGGCTCTCCAGAATGCCAGCTTAGGCTTGTTCAGATGAAAATAGCATTCCAAGTGGGCGAGAGTGGAAGCTTTAAGGTTTCTTGAGGGTTAGGCTCAAAAATCACATGATGGCACTTCTGTGACATTCTAGTCGTCATAGTAAGTCACCGACCAGCCCAGATTCAGAGTGAAGAGACAGGCTCCTTCTTAATGGGAGGAACTGCAAATAATTTATGGCCATTTAAAATCTGCTACACTGGCCAGGTATGGTGGCTCACGCCTGTAATCCCAGCACTTTGGGAGTCCGAGGCGGGAGGATCACCTGAGGCCAGAATTTCAAGACCATTCTGGCCAACCTGGCGAAACCCTGTCTCTACTAAAATTACAAAAATTAGCCAGGTAAGGTGGCACACACCTATAATCCCAGCTTCTCGGGAGGCTGAAGCATGAGAATCTTTTGAACCTAGGAGGCAGAGGTTGCAGTGAGCAGAAATCGTGCCACTGCACTGCAGTCTGGGCAGCAGAGCGAGACTGTGTCTCAAAGAAAGTAATCATAAAAAATAAAATCAGCCATACTTTCCTAATATTTTATTTGGGATTTTTGTACTTATGTGCATAAAAGAGATCGTCCCATAATTTCTCTTTGTCATACTGTCTGTGTGTAGTTTTGGAGTCAAGGTTGTACTTACCTTATAGAAAGAGTTGAAGAGTTTTTGTTTTAGTTGTTTATTCTTTGGAGGAGTTTGTAAAACATTTCAGTGATACGTTCCTTGAAAGATCTGTCCTTTGCCTATAAAACTGTTTTAGCCTGGTGTTTTTGTTTTGCTTTTAGGAAGATTAACTACTGATTCCATTTCTTTAATAGGACCATTCAGAGTTTCTATTTCTTCTTGATTCAGTTTTGGTAAGTTTTATTTTGGGGGATAGGAAGGAATTTGTCTACTTCATTTGCATTTAAAATTATTGCATGAAGTTGTAGGTAGTATTCTTTTTTTTTGAGATGCAGTCTCACTCTGACCCCCAGGCTGAAGTGCAGTAGCACAATTTCCACCCACTGCAACCTCAATCTCCCAGGTTCAAGTGATTCTTGCACCTCAGCCTCCTGAGTAGCTGAGATTACAGGTGTGTGCTACTACGCCTGGCTAATTATTATTATTATTATTTTTATTATTATTATTTTTTTTGAGACGGAGTTTCACTCATGTTAGCCAGGCTGGAGTGCAATGGCGCGATCTCGGCTCACCGCAACCTCCGCCTCCTGGGTTCAGGCAATTCTCCTGCCTCAGCCTCCTGAGTAGCTGGGATTACAGGCACGCGCCACCATGCCCAGCTAATTTTTTGTATTTTTAGTATTTTTAGTTTCACCATGTTGACCAGGATGGTCTCAATCTCTTGACCTCGTGATCCACCCGCCTCGGCCTCCCAAAGTGCTGGGATTACAGGCTTGAGCCACCGCGCCCTGCCTGGCTAATTATTTTTAGTAGCGACAGGGTTTCACCAGTTGGCCAGGCTGGTCTCAAACTCTTGACCTCAAGAAATATGCCTGTCTCGGCCTTCCAAAGTGCTGGGATTACAGTCATAAGCCACCGTGCCCCACTGTAGGTAATATTCTCTTGTCTTTATAATCACTGCTCTTTCTATAGTTAGGTCTACTTTTTCATTCTATTTATGCTTTTTCTTTATTTCTTTTTTTTTTTTTTGAGACAGAGTTTCACTCTTGTTACCCAGGCTGGAGTGCAATGGCACGATCTCAGCTCACCGCAACCTCTGCCTCCTGTGTTCAGGCAATTCTCCTGCCTCAGCCTCCTGAGTAGCTGGGACTACAGGCATGCGCCACCATGCCTAGCTAATGTTTTGTATTTTTAGTAGAGACGGGGTTTCACCATGTTGACCAGGATGGTCTCGATCTCTTGACCTCGTGATCCACCCGCCTCAGCCTCCCAAAGTGCTGGGATTACAGGCTTGAGCCACCGTGCCCGGCCTATTTATGCTTTTTCTTGTTTTCTTTATCATTACTATCAGAGGTTTGCCTGTTTCATTTGCTTGATCCTAGAAAACAACTCTTGGCTTTATTGATCCTCTCTAATTTATTTTTGTTTATATATACATTTTTTTGAGACAGAGTCTTGCTGTGTCGCCAGGCTGGAGTGCACTGGCATGATCTCAGCTCACTGCAACCTCCACCTCCTGGGTTCAAGCAATTCTCCTGCCCCAGCCTCCCAAGTAGCTGGGTTTATAGGCCTGCGCCACCACACGCAGCTCATTTTCGTATTTTTGGTAGAGATGGGGTTTCACCATGTTGGCCAGGATGGTCTTGTCTCTTGACCTCGTGGTCTGCCCGCATCAGCCTCCCACAAAGTGCTGGGATTACAGGCATGAGCTACTGTGCCTGGCCTACAATTTAAAAAAAAAAAACATTTGTATTTGTAATGGGGACGGGGTTTCTCCATGTTGATCGGTTTGATCTCAAACTCCTGACCTCACGTGATCCACCCACCTCAGCCTCCCAAATAGTGATTACAGGCATGAGCCACTGCGCGAAGCCTTATTTCATTTCTGTATTTATCTTTAGTATATGCTTCGTCTTTTTGTTTGTTTGTTTGAGACGGAGTTTTACTCTTGTTGCCCAGGCTGGAGTGTAATGGTATGATCTCAGCTCATTGCAACCTCCGCCTCCTGGGTTCAAGAGATTCTCCTGCCTCAGCCTCTGGAATAGCTGGAATTATAGGCATCCACCACTACACCCAGCTAATTTTTGGTATTTTTAGTAGAGACAGGGTTTTACCATGTTAGTCAGGCTGGTCTGGAACTCCTGTCCTCCGGTGATCCACCTGCTTCAGCCCCCCAGAATGCTGGGATTACAGGCATGAGCCACCACGCCTGGCCGCTTCCTTCTGTTTTCTATGAGTTTGTCCTGGTTTTTTTTTTGACTTTTTAAATTAGCATAGCTCAATTCTCTAGAATTAAAAATTTTTCAATATAAGCATTTTGAGCCTACACCTTGCCCTTGAAATACCACTTCAGCCTTCTCCCACAGGTTTTATTCTGTATTTTCATTATTTGTTCAGTTACAAAATATCTTTAAATTTCCATTATGATTTCTTCTTTGACAATACGTTTATTTAGAATGGTGTTTTAAAATTTATAAAACCCGGGAAATTTATGAACCTGGGAGGTGGAGGTTGCAGTGAGCTGAGATCACATCATTGCACTCCACCCTGGGCAACAAGAGTGAAACTCTGTCTCAAAAAAAATAGAGATCCTCATAGCTGAGAAGCTCCCTGGGTTCTTGATAGCCGTCTTTCTGGCAGAGATGACCACATTCTTGATTTTTGAGATCCATTTCCTTTTCTTTTCTTTTTTTTTTTTTTTTTTTTTTTTGAGACAGAGTCTTGCTCCATCGCCAGGAGCCAGGCTGGAGTGCAGTGGCGCAATCTCGGCTCACTGCAACCTCCGCCTCCCAGGTTGAAGCAATTCTCCTGCCTCAGCCTCCCCTGTAGCTAGGACTACAGGCATGCGCCACCATGCCCAGCTAATTTTTGTATTTTTAGTAGAGACAGGGTTTCACCATGTTGGCCAGAATGGTCTTGATCTCTTGACCTTGTGATCCACCCACCTCAGCCTCCCAAAGTGCTGGGATTACATGCGTGAGCCACCGCGCCCAGCCTCTGTTTTGTTTTTGAGACAGGATCTCATTGTGCCACCCAGGCTGGAGTTCGGAGGCACGATCTCTGCAACCTCTACCTCCTGGATTCAAGAGATTCACCTACTTCAGCCTCCTGAGTAGCTGGGATTGCAGGCACAAGCCAACATGCCTGGTTAAATTTGTATTTTTGGTAGAGATGGGGTTTTGCCATGTTGCTGAGGCTGGTCTTGAACTCCTGGGCTCAAGTGATCCATGGGCTTTGGCCTCCCAAAGTGCTGGGATTACAGGCATGAGCCACAGCACCTGGCTCCATTTTCTTTATAGGACCACCTATGTATGCATCAATAGACAATGTCAATTGTTTTTACCCATGTTAAACTGCATATGAATATAATCATAATAGTATATACATCTTTGTGTCTTGATTCCTGGTTTGTTTTTTTTCTTTTCTTTTTTAAGATGGGGTTTTACCATATTGGTCAGGCTGGTCTCGAGCTTCTGACCTCAGGTGATCCGCCCGCCTCAGCCTCCCAAAGTGCTGGGATTACAGGCGTGAGCCACCATGCCCAGTGTGTCTTGGTTCTTTCATTCAACACGTCTGTAGGATTCATCCATATTGTTAACTGAGCTGTGATTTCTTCATTTTTATTGTTGAATAGTATTTCTTTTTTTTTTTTTTTTTTTTTTTTGAGATGGAGTTTCACTCATGTTACCCAGGCTGGAGTGCAATGGCGTGATCTCGGCTCACCGCAACCTCCACCTCCTGGGTTCGGGCAATTCTCCTGCCTCAGCCTCCTGAGTAGCTGGGATTACAGGCACGCGCCACCATGCCCAGCTAATTTTTTGTGTTTTTAGTAGAGGCGGGGTTTCATCATGTTGACCAGGATGGTCTCGATCTCTTGACCTCGTGATCCACCCGCCTCGGCCTCCCAAAGTGCTGGGATTACAGGCTTGAGCCACTGCGCCCGGCTGTTGAATAGTATTTCAATGCATAAGTATACTATTGACTCTTTAGTCTACTGAGGAGGGACTTCTGGCTTATTTGCTATAATTTCTATAATGCAGATTATTTGAAATCTGTTGATTTGCCTTAGGGCCTATTTTGTGGCCAGTTTTTGTGATGCTCCATGTAGGCTTGAGAAGAATGTTACTCTCTAAAGGATGGGCACAGCCTATGAATATTTCTCCTCCCTATTGTCTTAAACCCAGACTGCCTCAGTTTTTTATTTCTTTATTTATTTTTTTTGAGATAGAGTCTCACTCTGTCACCCATGCTGGAGTGCAGTGGCATGATCTCGGCTCACTGCAACCTCTGCCTCACAGATTCAAGCAATTCTCCTGCCTCAGCCTCCCAGTAGCAGGGACTACAGGTGCCAGCCACCATGCCTGGCTGATTTTTCTATTTTTAGTAGAGGTGGAGTTTTACCATATTGGCCAGGCTGGTCTCAAACTCCTGACCTCAAATAATCCACTCACCTCGGCCTTCCAAAATGCTGGGATTACAGGCATGAGCCACCGTGCCCGGCCTTTTTTTTTTTTTAGTTATTCTGTTGCATCAGTGCAGTGGTGTGATCTCGGCTCACTGCAACCTACACAGCCCAGGTTCAAGTGATTCTTCTGTCTCAGCCTCCTGGGTAGCTGAGATTACAGGCACACACCACCACACCCGGCTAATTTTTGTATATTTTTTAGTAGAGACAGAGTTTCACCATTTTGGCCAGGCTGGTGTCGAACTCATGACCTCAAGTGATCCACCTGCCTTGGCCTCCCAAAGTGCTGGGATTACAGGCCTGAGCCACTGCCTGTTTTTTTCCTTACCGGCCTAGCCTCTATAGGTTGAGTTTATCACCTCTGGAAACCATTCAGGGTAAATCTCTCTTCTAAGATACTTTTATATACTAAGAAAGCCTGGGCTTGAACTGCAACAGAGTGACTGCTAAACAGCAGGGATAATGGGATAACTTCCCAAACATTGAGAGTGCAATATCGGCCGGGCGCGGTGGCTCACACCTGTAATCCCAGCACTTTGGGAGGCCGAGGCGGGTGGATCACGAGGTCAAGAGATCGAGACCATCCTGGTCAACATGGTGAAACCCCGTCTCTACTAAAAATACAAAACATTAGCTAGGCATGGTGGCGCATGCCTGTAGTCCCAACTAGTCAGGAGGCTGAGGCAGGAGAATTGCCTGAACCCAGGAGGCGGAGGTTGCGGTGAGCCGAGATCGCGCCATTGCACTCCAGCCTGGGTAACAAGAGCGAAACTCCGTCTCAAAAAAAAAAAAAAAAAAAAAAAAAAAAGAGAGTGCAATATCCCAGTATGGGTATTGGAAAGGGGTGGGTGGCCTGGATTTGAAGAGGGGCCAAGCTGTGGGAAAGTGAAGAGCATGAGGGGAGGACAGATGAAGCCTGCCCTTTGTGTGAGGACTCTTGACATGATTCCAGGGTCAGGATTCCTATCATCCATCTGCTGGCCCTTTGGACCACTCGGCTACTGGAATGCTTTCCAAGTCTGTATCCATGAGTGGCATCAACTGCCTCTTGGACTGGTCGGATCCAGATGGTGAGCAAAAGTAGGGAGCAAAGTGTCGGGGGGGGGCCCTCCCATATCCATCTCGTTGCCACTCCTCATAGCTAGCTGTTTAGGGTTGGATGTCCTGGATTATGTCTAACCACACACCCTTGGAATTCCCAGATGGTTTTATTCTTTTTTTCTTTTTTTTTTCTGACCAGTCTCACTGGGTCGCCCAGGCTGGGAGTGCAGTGCTGCAATCTGACCTCCCTGCAACCTCTGCCTCCCGGGTTCAAGTGATTCTCGTGCCTCAGCCTCCTGAGTAGCTGGGACTACGGGAGTGCACCACCACACCTGGCTAATTTTTGTATTTTTAGTAGAGACAGGGTTTCACCATGTTGGTCAGGCTGGTCTCAAACTCCTGAGCTCAAGTGATCCGCCTACCTTGGCTTCCCAAAGTGCTGAGATTACAGGCATGAGCCACTGTGTCCAGCCTCAGGACTGCTTTATTCAAATGAGCAATCTGAATTCTGGACTTCGGCATTCTGAAACTCCTACCAATGAAAGCAGACATAGGACACAGTGAGGTTCTCCAGCCTCCCCATCACCAGATACGGAGGACAGTTACCTGCAATGTACATTGTCCTCAAGATGGAGTATGGGGAGCTCTGGGTGAAACCTCTGAAACATCAGGCTCCCAGCCACCATCTCCACATAACCCTGGGTGCCCTGTTCCCCTGGCTCCTAAATTCTTCAGCTCTGCCCTGCTTAGACCCCGCCCTCTCTCCCTGCTGCCCAGTGCCCGCCCTCAGGAATGGCGTCACATGCACCTGCAGCTTGGGAACCTGATCCAGGTGAAGCGGGTAGGGGAGGAAGCCCTGGGCGCCTTTGTCTGGCTTTAGCTAGACACTTCTTGTCTCCTTTTGTGTTGGCAGGGAATTTATCCCGGTCCTCTGCCACTGACCTCAGGAAACGGTGAGTGTGGGGGACTTGGAGTCCTTCAAAAGCCTCTATGGGGGAAGAGCAATAGAGTCTAGGCCAGGTTTTGTAGCTGCAAGGGTCTCCCTGCTTCCTGAATCATTCCTCCCCTTAACATTTCTGATCTAAGACCTCCAAATATCCTTCCCTTAGCTGCATATAATTCACACCCTTTTCTTTGGTATGGGTGGGCTCACCAGGTTCCTGGTAGCTCCATGAGACAGGGAGAGAAATTAGGGAAAGAAAAGGAATATCCAGGGTGTCTGTTGAATAACAGAGCATGGGAGTTGCTTGCTGTTGTCAGTGGAACAGGGTGAAAGGGCAGATCGGCTGTGGAACAGTCTTCGTGAGGGGCAGTGACCCAGGACCATGGATCAGCTTAGGATGGCTCAGATAATAGACGAACGGGGGACTGGCTGACTGTGGAGTGCCCAAGAGAGAGGGGCCTGAGGGCAGAATTCAGGTCTGGAGGTGGAGGCTGGGAGATTTGCATAACTATGTAAATAAGCATGCAAAATCAGCACCTGTTTATTTGGCTTCTATGGCTAAAGCCTGATTAGAGTGGGCCGGCCTCTAATACAATGTGGATGTGTAAGCAAGTAACGGTCCCTTTAAGATATCAGGCTCTGCTCTGTGGTCCTGAAAATCTCTAGCTGACACATCCTCCTGGCTCTGGGTTTGGGATTAGCTCATGGGATGGGGCTGATGAAATCCCAGGAAATTCAGTCCTTATTGGCTTTAGGCCCAGAGGCCTTCTCCAAACAGCAGAGAGGGTCGTACACAAGGCTCTTGTTCTGAGAGGAGAAAATGCCCCCCGGGAGAGCCCCCGCCCTATACCACTTCCGTTGGGGAGCAGCATGATAGAGGAGACTGGGCCTCCCATCCTGAGCCTGGATTAGGTAGGAAGGAGGAGTCTGTATTTATCTGGGTGGAGCCTGGAGTTTTCTTCCTAAATAGAGGGGCCTGGGCAACTGAAATGCCCACATCCAGGAAGTCCTAGGAGGTCAGGATTGGGGCTTATCTTTCTCTCCCAGTCCTTCCTCTTTCTTCCTTCCCATTCTGGCTCTGCTGGTCATGGCACCACCATCCACCATCTCTCAGGAAGCATGTTTTTCTTCATTTCCAGCATTCCCCAGTCTCCTCAAGTCTTTTTCTCTCTGCAGCTGCAGCCAGCTGGAAGGACATTCAGGTACCTGGGCAGGCTCCTCCCTGCGACGGACCTTCAGCTTCCTCTTGGGCATGACCGGAAAGGCCAAGGTAGGAGTCAGCTGGGGAAGCAGGAGGCTTGGGACCCCACTGCCCTCCCCAGTTCCCTTTCTCCCATCACACCATCGCCACATTGCACCACTCTCCCTACTAGAAACTCAGAGCAATGGTTCAATTTTTCTTTTTTTTTTTTTTTGAGACAGAGTTTTGCTCTTGTTGCCCAGGCTGGAGTGAAATGGCATGATCTCGGCTCACTGCAACTTCTGCCTCCCCGGTTCAAGTGATTCTCCTGCCTCCCGAGTAGCTGGGATTAAAAGCACGTGCCACCACACTCAGCTATTTTTTTGTATCTTTAGTAGAGACAGGGTTTCTCCATGTTGGTCAGGCTGGTCTTGGACTCCCAACCTCAGGTGATCCACCCCCTTGGCCTCCCAAACTGCTGGGATTACAGACATGAGCTACCTCGCCTGGCAAATTTTTGTTTTTCTTTTTCTTTTCTTTTTTGAGACAGAGTCTCACTCTGTCACCCAGGCTGGAGTGCAGTGGCATGATCTCGGCTCACTGCAACCTCTGTCCCAGGGTTCAAGCAATTCTCTTACCTCAGCCTTCTGAGTAGCCGGAATTACAGGTGCCTGCCACCACACCTGGCTAATTTTTGTATTTTTAGTAGAGATGGGGTTTCAACATCTTGGCCAGGCTGGTCTTGAACTCCTGACCTCATGATCCACCTGCCTTGGCCTCCCAAAGTGCTGGGATCACAGGCGTGAGCCACCGCGCCTGGCTAAATTTTTCATTTTTTTAAAGAGGGGGGTCTCTTTCTCCTAGGCTGGAGTTCAATGGCATTATCATAGTTCACTGCAGCCTCTAACTTTTGGGCCCAAGCGATCCTCTTGCCTTGGCCTCCCAAGGTGCAGAGATTTCAGGTGTGAGCCACTGTGCCCAGCCAAATGGTTCAAATTTTAAGAGAACACATGCTATGTCTTCCAGCCTGTGTCTCTGTGTCCCAGTAAATCACCTTTTCTCTGCTTTCCCCTATGCTCCCAGCTTAATAGTCAGCTGTGGACAACTGGAAGGGGAAAAGGGCCAGGAACCTCAGAAGTTGAGGAATGGCCTAGCCCTCCCTCTCTTTAGGCCTCACATAGCTGACAGGTGGGCAGGAGAAACCTCAACCACTGGACATAACAATGATAATGATTACAGCACTACTTTTTACTTCTTCATAGAGTATCAGCGTTTGCAAAATGCTTTTACACTCATAATTTTATGGGTGGATACAGCAGCTGAAGGAGTTGAAATTAGACCACAGGCAGAGAAGCTGGGAAAGTGTATGATTATGGAAGCACATGCATACCAGTTCGTGTGCGGCCATGTGCTGTTCTGATCCCAGGAAGTGAAGGCACATTGCTCTCATCCTTATTACCAAGCCTCAGGCTCTGGTGAAACTGGGAGCTCTGCCGGCTCCTTGAATTCATTTCCACTTTCTTCATTTACTGGCAGAGTGAGCCGTCCCCCTTTTCCTCCCCTGGCCTCCCCAAGTATGCATGTACTTTCCCACTGGGGCGGATTCTGAGTGTTGAGAGAACCCCCAGAAAAGTCATTATTATATTCACCTTGAAGAGCCGTGAGATTCTCACCAGTAAGGTTGCCTGGGCTCCTCCCAGCCCCACCCACAGTGCCAGGGTTCTCCCCTCTTCCAGCCTTTTTTTTGGCCATGATTCCCTTTTCTCTGGGTGGGCTGCAAAGGTCAAGATGAAAGCAGATCGTGTTGTTAGCACCTTCTCACCACAGGCCATGGGTGGGGAGTTGACGCTGATGGAGGTGTGAGACTGGGTGAGTCTCAGAAGAGGGGCAGCGGGAGAATCTTAAAGCTGATGGGAGGGAAGGGCAGGTGGGACAGTGAGTTTCTCTCCCATGGGGAAACGGAGATATTGAGGGAACAAAGCCAAAACAGAGACCTTGGGGTCTGAGTCCCACTTCCCTACAGGCTGTCTCACTGCAGCGTAGGGGAGTCGGCTAATGGAATCACCCCCATTTCTTGCTGTGGGAATGGTAGGGGAAGTCAGTACTGCCCAGGGGCCATCCAGATCCCGTTCGTCTGTGTTTGTCCACCCTTGACCTAGCAGTCTGGTGGAGGTTGAGTAACCTAGTGAAGGGGAATGTGGGTAGAGACTTTGGAACCCAGATCCAGCACAGGGAAGAGTCAGAATGAGTCAGGACATTGCCTTGTTCAGCCTTTCCTCCCCGTGTCTGTGGTCCCGTCTTCCTCTGTTTCCCTCTCTGTCATCTCCTGGTGCATCTTCCTTCCACCTTCATGAATGTGTGGGCCTGCTTCAGTTAATCTCTTCCTCCATAAGCAGTAAACATCAGGGGGTGGGGCTGGAGGCAGGCTCAGTCAAGCAGTGAGAGAAGGAAGTGGCTTAGTCCCTCCACCTTGAGTAGCATTGCACACTTGATGAAACGCTTTCCAGGGGTCAGCTCATTTAATTCTTATAACGATTCTGGCAAAGATAAGTGTTTCAATCTCAATTTTACAGACAAATACTTAAAGGGTTAGTTGCTTTGCCCAAGATCTCACAGCTCATGAGAAGCGGCGCCGTATCAGAAACCCAGGGCTTTGGTCTGGATTGCCTCTGCTTCTCTCCTTAACCCTAACACAACAGTTCATGCCCTCCCATCCTTCCCTTCTTCTTCCAGCTTCTGGCTGGATGGCCACTTAAGGCAATTTGGCCTTAATCACCTCCTCCCAGAATATACAAGGTCCAGACCAACAGAAGAAAGAAGAAAAACAAACCACCCTTGGGACAGTATAGAGTTTGGGCTCGGGTATACCCGGGAGCTCCATCTCTTCAACAACTGGCCAAGACTCTGGCAACGAGGTTCTTCCCTGGGACCTCCTCCCTACCCCTGAAATGGGAGGGGACACATTTCCTCAAGTTAAATGAGCTAAAGAAGGTGGTGGCTACTTTTGGATCCTGGTAGAAATGTTTGTTTTTGTGTATCTAAAAAAATTATTTCTGAAAATAATTTCCGAAATCTGGAAGATATCACCGGATAGGAGTAGAAAGGAGGCCGGAATGAAGGGGCTTGGAAAAGGAGGGCAGGTGATGCCGAGGAGAAGGGAAAAGTGTTCATTGTTGAAGAGGATAAAGGAAATGTAAACTGAGTCAAGCTGCAGGCCAAGCTCACCAAACACAGGTGTTTTTAAAGGCAGAACACTTTTCTTTTCCCTGTCCCTAGTCCATTTCCTTGTTATGCATCTCCTAAGGGGAAGGCATGAGGGGTGGGTAGGGTAACAGTAGGTGGGATGGAAAGTAGACTGAAGGTTGGGGAGGGCGACAGAAAAGGGTTGGAGGGTCAGGTCCTCTTCTTTCATAGAGACCTTCTAAGTTGAGTTGAGGAAACGTGAGGTCCCTTGAAAAACCCTGGGGTTCAAATTCTACATTTCCTGGGTACCCAGGCTGGAGTGTGGCCCTTTAAGATTCTATCCATAGCTTGCAGCACCCTCCTGCCCCAGGCTGGGGAGAGAAGCTGAGGTCCCAGCCCAGATCTTGTCTCTGGGCCTCCAGTGGGTGGAGCCTTGAGGCCAAGATTCTAGCCTCTGGCTGTCTGTTTTTAAATTTAGTACATTCCTGAGTCTTGGCTGCCCACCCCAGGGGACGTGAGTCTGGAGTTGTGGAGCCAGGAGTCTCAGGACTCTTGCTTTGGGAGAGTTCCTAGGCCCTCCCCATAGGTATCCTTGGCAGGTGCAAGCCTGGAAGAACCAGCTATGGCCCTGGGAAAGTCCTTCCTGCTTTCTAATTTCCATCCAGCCTAAACTGGGCGTGGTTTATGTCCCCTCCTTTTTTTCTAATCTTTGCTATGTAAGGATTCTAAACAGGGGAATGGGTGAGGAAGAAGGTGAAGAAAGAGTTGCTAGGTAGGAGGGGAAGCTGGAGGGCAGTGTGGGGGTAGTGCTGGGGGTGAGCAGCCCAACCAGCTCAGCCAGTGGTGAGGGAGTGGAGCCCAAAAATAGTGGCAGAGGCTAAAATTGGCACCTACAAGAGTGCTGAGTTGGGCTTGAAACCTGCAGCCTGGCCCCACTGCGGAGCCAGGTCAAGGAGCTGCTGGATCTGGGCTGGGTCTCCTCTCCCTCCCTTTTTCTCCCATGCCCTTTGGGGCCAGAATCAGGCCGGAGCCTGCCAATAGAATGCTCTGTGCCACACCTCTCCATGCTTCTGGTTTCTCCAGAGAAATGGGAGACCCTGAGAGGCAGGAATGAACTGCATTGTGAGTGACCGTAGTTAGACTGGAAGAGGAATTTTCCCAATAGCAGGAAACTCACCCAAAGTGGAGGCTGGCTCAGGCTGGGGCAAAGCGTCCAGAGAGATGACTGCCCCACCTTACCCTGCTTCTTGTGGAGAGGCTGGCTGGGCCCTAACTGCCCTTGACTAGGGCAGGCTGGTTTCTGTCTCTCAGTTCCGGCTTAACTTGCAACTGAGAGAACTGGAGTTAGACACATGGAAGGTGTTTCTCAGCTGCTTAGAGCCTTCCGTAAAAGTGGAGAATCCCAACCTAGTCCCCCAGAGTAGCTGGCAGAGGCGGAGCTAGGAGGAGGATGGGCAGAGCGGGGTCAGGAAGGCCCCAGAGGGTGGGGGCGTGTGGGAGAATTCGCTCCTCTCTATTCTTCGACCTCTGGGAGTGAATCCTACCCTTCCCGTGCACAGAAGACCCAGCCTTTAGTTCTCCTTTGATTTCCTCTCCCTCTGGCCACCCCTGCCCCCAATCGTAAAAGGGGTCAGTTTGCTCAGGCCTGCTTTGATGGGCCCCCGGAGTCCAGGAAGGACCCGGTCCTGGGTTCTCTAAGAGCTATGGGGGGGATGGAATCCTCCTGCCTGCGGGTCTTTAAAGACTGAAGTAACGCAGGAGGGGGAGGGAGGCAAAGAGGGGGAGGGCTGAAGGGAAGAAGGAGGGGGGAGAGGGAAAAGGGCAGACCTGGGTCCGGCCCGGGCTGCGGGGCTGGGTTTTAGGAAAAGCAGAGCTGAGAGGCGGGTCTCTGGGGCCAGAGGGCGCCCCCAGGCGCCGAAGGGGAACCAAGCAGAGGGGCCTCTCAAACCTGTCCTAGGACCCTAGTACCTCTCCGAGCTGCCCCCACACAAACCCCGGCGTCCCGTCCAGAGCGCCGGCACCCCGCCCTCCCTCCGCTCCGCCTCCCCCCTTCCTGAGCTTGGGCGGGGGAGGAGACTCGGGTTTGAGGAACTGGCGCTGGGTACCGGGCGAGGGGAGTCAGACTTCCTGTCCCCGAGACCGACGCGTGCGGGCCGGACCCCTCCCCCCGCCCTCCCCCCACAATAGCCGGACGCCGGGGTCCGCGCCGCGTCCTCCCGGGTCCCCGGGTCCGATTATGTCTCGGATCGAATCCCTCACGCGGGCGCGGATCGACCGGAGCAAAGAGCTGGCGAGCAAGGTGGGCTCAGAAACCCCTCTCCCTCCGCCGCGGTCCTCAGGTGCTCCGCGAACCCCGGCACCCGCGCGGCGCATCCCCTGTCTCCCCGCTTGCTTTCTGGGCGCCAAAATCGGGCGGAGCGGCGGAGCGGCGAGCGGCGGGACGGGGTGGGTGGGGACTGCGAGCGAGTGGGGAGGGGTGGGGGGAGCGGCAGACGCGACCCGCGCCTCCACTCCGCCGCGCGATTCGGTGCTGGGATCCCGCGAGGGAGCAAACCTGGGCTGGGTCGCCTCCCAGCCGGCGGGACCCGGGACCGACAGCTTTAGGCCGCGCGAAAGAAAGTTGCTCCGGTAAGGGACGGAGCGGGAAGAGGGAGGTGGGTGTCCCGGGGGTGGGGGCGGTGGGAGCTCCGGCACCCCCTCTCCCCAGCGGGCCCCACCGTTTGCTCTCGGCGTTGCGACCCCACGCCCCCCAGTCGCTGGCTCGGCGGTTCCCCCTTTGTCCCCGCCATCCGGCGGAGGGGGCGGAGGGGGTGATTTCCCGGTTTCCTACCATCACCACCATCACCCCTCCAAGACAAAAGTCAGCTCCTCCTCTCCTCGCAAATGGACTTTCCAGCTGTGATTCAGTTCTGCCCTCTGGGTGGGCGGGTGGCTGGGGTCGGGACGGCTCAGGGACGGCTTACTTCCCCCAAGCTACCACCTCTAGGTGAAGGGAGCAGAGGTCTTTGTGTAGCTGGGCTCCTTTCCTCCATCCTGAGCACTTCTGCCTGGAACACCCCGGCCCCCATGGCATCTGCCCCACCAGCCTCCTAGCTCCTCTTTCTCGCAACCTGAAAGCCTTAGGGTGACCCACCTGGCACTGTGCGCTGCGTTTCCTGCCCTTCCTCCTCCTCCCCCAGCGCTCTCATTCTTTTATCTGCTCATCTTGGGGTCCCTTCACCTGGCATTTCTTCAGTCACGGTGGATAATTATCCACACCCCTCCCCCGTCATGACCTCTTGAACACTCCTCTCCAAGTACCCTTTATCCCTGCCTTTGTACCCAGTCCCATTCCCAAGCGCCCTGACCTTACCACACCCAGACCCCAGGAAACGATGAAGCTGACTTGCAGGTGAATAAGTCAGAGCTGAAAGGAAGGTGGTGCCTGCCGACACCGGCTCCTTGGGGCACCCACACTGTACCCACTATCAGACAGGCCAGGTCCCAGCCCAGAGCTGGTTTAATCTCTGGCTTGTCTCCAACCTCAGTGCCTTGCCCTGGTGCCAGCCTATGCTGATCACCATCTTCAGGCAGGGGAGCAGTACCTCTTTGGAGTCCTTAAGGGAGATAGAACGCCCTCCCTTCCCCCTCCCTGCTAGTTCCTAGCCTGGCTACCTGTCTTGTTGCTAAACTGGGAGAAGTTCCATCCTGGGTTGGGGGTGGAGGGCCAGGAAAGGCGGCTTCAAAGACTTTCCTTAGGGGGTTGGGATTAGATTTTGCTGTCCGGAAAGCAACTGGGGATTTGAGTAGGGCCTAAGACAAACAGAGGGCCGGGGTGAGGTGGCTGAAGTGTGGTGGAGCAGTGGGGTGGCAGACAGGCTCTTCCCAGCCGCCGGCCAGGCCAGGCCCCAGCTCCAAAAGTCTGTTTATTTTTTCAACCGTTTGAGCTGAGACCCTGGAGTAGAGCCAAGGGGGGCGGGAGAGGTTTTTTGAAACCATGGAAATTTGGTTCCACCCTAAAAAGGAAAGCCATGGGGGAGCCGGTGGGGGGAAGACCTGGCTTCGGGACATAGAGATTGGCTCTGGCACAGTAGATACTGGGATCCCTTTTCCATTATTGTGGGGAGCTGGGAGGTCAGACACCTGGGTGTTCATCCTCTGTTTTTGTTTTTGTTTTTGTTTTTTTGGTGGTGGGGGGGACTGGCAGTTCTTCCTACCCTGGGGACTGGCTGTGGGGGGCGGGTAATTTGGGAATCTGGCTGGCAGAGGGGAGTGGGGGGCTGAGTGGGTGGATCTGAGAGGGCCAAGAGGCCACAGGAGGAGGGTGGTTGTCAGTTTGGGCTGGTCGGAAGGGGAGGGCCACCTCCGGAAAGCTGTGGTTACAGAAGGGGGAGTTGGTTCTTAGCCAACAAACCCTGGATCCCCTCTTCCCCTCCCCCCAGCACACCAGCTGTCTCCTTTCTTTTTATACTGTGGTGGGAAGTAGAGGGGCGCCGCTGGAAAAGACATTATTTGAGGAAGATGGTCTCCCCTGCTACCTCCTTGGGGGGATGGGTCACAGCTAAGCCCTGACACCTCCACTCCTCCCCATTCCTTGCCTCCCTCCCTGGGAGCTCCTCCTAGGAGGAGGAATGTAAGTTTAACCTGCCCTTCCTCCATCCCATCCTCACGGGACCTCTCTGTGTAGCCCCCTCCATGCTTCCTTTTTCTTTTCACTGCATTTCTGTTCTTCCAGGCTGTCTTCAGTCCTCCACCTCCTCAGTTCTCTCTGCCCTGCTTCCTACCTCCACAAGCCCCAGACCCCACAAGTCCCCTTTCTCTCTTTAGCCACCCCATTCTTCCCTTTCTCCTTTCCCAAACCCCAGCCTTCATCTGGCTTAGAACAAAGAGTCCTTTTCTGCCAAGCAGGGACCAGAGATCCAGGGATGACTGTGGAGGCTGGGGGTCCCCTTGGAATCCCTAAGACCGCAGCATTGGAGTGTGTGGTGGGCAGGTGGAGTGGGGAGTGTGCAGAGCGACTGTGCCTTTGTTCTGAGGAATGGAGAGGTGGCCGGCTTTGTGTGCAGGACTAGGAGTGCAGCGGAGAGGATGGCTGGGGGAGCCCAGGAGGGAGCCGAGGGGGCTGACGCCGTTGGAAGAGAGTGGAAGAATGGGGGGTCCTGTGGGTGGCTGAGGCTTCTGGGGGACATTATAAAGGTTCTGGGGGTCATGAAAGTTAGGGACAGAGCTGGGGGGGAGGGGAGAAGTCAGGATGGGGGAAGGGAGCCTAAAGCTTAGGGAAGTCACTGAGTGACTTGCAGGAGGTTAGACGGGGACTGGGGAAGGACCTACCAAGGCTGACCAGTGGAGTTACAGTGGGGTCTGATCTCAGCCACTCTGGCTCTGGAACTGTGACCTTGGAATCAGAGGGGACAGATCTGAATGTGAGAACCCTCCGTGTGCGTGTTTGGTGCGCTGGTGTGTCCGTGAGTCTGTCTGCGGCCTGCCCTCCTATGTCTGTCCCCAGATGTTCTGGGCTGCTGTTTTGAACAGCGGTCACCAAAGTAGGGGTTCGTGCTCTCTGGCCATTAGGAAGTAGCTCCATCTTTAGCTTTAGTTTCTGTTTGAAAGTGTCATCTAGGAGCTGAGTGAGCGGATTGGTCAGGATTTCTGAAGTTGGTAAGAGAAAAGGCTGAGAGGAGCTGGCTGGACCCTTCAGGGTTTGTTTATGTCTCCTTGGGAGAGGGTGGGGGTGGGGTTGCAGGCAGCAGCTGCCCCCCTCCCAACCCAGCCGGCCTGCCCTGTGCCAGGAGGGCAGGGAGTCCTGGCACAGCTATTGTTCGCTTGCACAAATGCCTGTCTGTTTGCATCGCTACCCCCCTCTCTCTTTCTGCTTGTCTCTCTCTCCTGGCCTGACAGGTGTGGCCGGGTAGGGGGCAGGCTAGGGTCCAGAATGCTTGGGTCTCAGGGTCCCTAACCTGATTTATTCCCTGTGGCCCTGGGCACTCCTCTTCTGTTTCACGCATGTGCCCACCCCCATTGCCAGTGTCTCATCTTCATTCACTCAGCGAGCATGTATTAAGTGCCTTTGTGTGTTCAGTGGTGTCTTTCTGTGTTGTTTCTGGCATTGGCATTAGCGTTTCCATTTGGCTGCCTTCCCCTCCGCCTCCTGTCTTCACCTTGTCCCTGGAAGCTCATAAAGGGGCAGGGCCTGGCCAAGGCCATCTCAAGCCCTCTTCTCAGTCCCATGGCCAGCAACCCCTCACCTCTTCATTTCCCAGCCCTATAGCTCATCCTCCAGGACTCAGTGCCCTGCATAGCTAACGGCGCCTCTGCTGTCCAGGGGCTGAGCCACAGGTGATTCGAATCGCGGCGGAACTCTCCACGTTCTCTCTGGTCGCTATCACAGAGGGTATGGACAGAGGTGTCGCCATCTTGGGGAAGGGGCTGCTGCCAGTGCAGCTAGAGGAGAGGTGATTCTGAGTACTGTGTGACTCTCCCAGAAGTCTTGATTTGCACGTACCTGAGAGAGAACCAAAGGCAGCTGAGAGAGCCGGGCACAGTGGCTCACGCCTGCAATCTGAGCATTTTGGGAGACCGAGACAGCCGGATCGCATGAGCTCAGGAGTTTGAGGCCAGCAATATAGTGAGACCTCATCTCTATAAAAAAAAAAGTTTAAAAAATCTGTTATTAGGCCGGGCGCGGTGGCTCACGCCTGTAATCCCAGCACTTTGGGAGGCCGAGGCGGGTGGATCACGAGGTCAAGAGATCGAGACCATCCTGATCAACACGGTGAAACCCTGTCTCTACTAAAACTACAAAAAAATTAGCTGGGCATGGTGGCGCGTGCCTGTAGTCCCAGCTACTCAGGAGGCTGAGGCAGGAGAATTGCCTGAACCCAGGAGGCAGAGGTTGCAGTGAGCTGAGATCGTGCCATTGCACTCCAGCCTGGGTAACAAGAGCGAAACTCCGTCTCAAAAAAAAAAAATCTGTTATTATTATTATTATTATTTTGAGATGGAGTCTCACTGTGTCGCCAGGCTGGAGTGCAGTGGCACCATCTCAGCTCACTGCAACTTCCACCTCCCGGGTTCAAGCGATTCTCCTGCCTCAGCCTCCTGAGTAGCTAGGACTACAGACATCTGCCAACATGCCCAGCTAATTTTTGTATTTTTAGTAGAGACGGGGTTTCGCCGTGTTGGCCAGGATGGTCTCAATCTCTTGACCTTGTGATCCACCCATCTCGGCTTTCCAAAGTGCTGGGATTACAGGCGTGAGCCACAGCGCCCGGCCCTAAAAAATCTATTATTTAAAAAAAAAAAAGGCAGATGAGAGCTTAGGACTTGCCTGGAGAAGCTCTACTTTGCCTGGGTGGATCTGCCAGGGCTTGCTGCCTGCTGGGAGCACAGGAAGCCAAAGTCCCAACCTTGGCATTGCCTTCTCCTCCATGTACGTCCCTGTTTCCTCATCCCTTAGCCTGGGAGACAAAGTGGAGAGAAGAGGGGAGACTGTATCTGCCTTTGAGCTTTTCGAAGGAGAGCCCCGATGCCGTCTGCCATTAGTCTTGTCCTGTCCTGTCCTTCTTTATTTTTTCTTTTTTTTTTTTGAGATGGAGTCTCACTCTGTTGCCCAGGCTGGAGTGCAGTGGTGTGATCTTGGCCCACTGCAACCTCTGCCTCCCAGGTTCAAGCGATCCTCCTGCCTCAGCCTACTGAGTAGCTGGGATTACAGGCACCTGCCACCACACCCAGCCAGTTTTTGTATTTTTAGTAGAGATGGGGTTTCACCGTGTTGGCCAGACTGGTCTCGAACTCCTGACCTCAAGTGATCTGCCTGCCTCGGCCTCCCAAAGTGCTGGGATTACAGGTGTGAGCCACCGCGCCTGGCCCAGCCCTGTATCTCTTTAACAAAAGTGACTGAGATCTAGGAAGACAGTGGAAGGAAGTTTGGGGTTCGTCTTCTGACTTCCAGAGGAAATCCTCAGGGTCTACGCTCAAAGGAAATAGGAGAGAATGGCTGAGATCCCTTCAGGAGGAGGGGGAAAGGAGAAACAAGAAGAGACAGAAGGTTCTAAAGCTCTGACAAGGAAGAGGATTCCGAGTAGGGGCCAGGGTGCTGCTGAGATCCCATGTCTTGGTGTCCATGCATCCCTTCTTGCTTCTTTGCTTCCTTCCTTTTCTTTTCTTTTCTTTTTCTTTTTTTTTTTTTTTAAGACAGGGTTTCACCTTGTTGGTTAGGCTGGTCTTGAACTCAGGTGATCCGCCCACCTTGGCCTCCAAAGTGCTTGGATTACAGGCATGAGCCACTACGCCTGGCCACTTCCTTCCTTTTCTTTCATTTTGAGACATGTATTGGGTGCCTGTTGTATACCAGGTATTGTGCTAAGGGCTTTCATGTTCTTTATTTACTTTACCCTTGATGTAGCAGTAGTGTGAATGAAGGTGTGTAGCAAGAAGAACTTCCCATGGGATTTGTGAGAAAGAGTGAATGACTGTAGGGCTGAGTGTGGTGGCTCACACCTGTAATTCCAGCACTTTGGGAAGCCCGAGGCAGGAGGATCACTTAATCCCAGGAGTTCGAGACCAGCCTGGGCAACATGGCAAGACCCTATCTATAAAAAAAAAAAATTAAAAATTAGCTGGGCATCATGATGCATGCCTGTGGTCCCAGCTACTTGGAGGACCGAGGTGGAAGGATCACTTGAGCCCGGGAGGTTGAGGCTGCAGTGGGCCACGATCGTGCCAGTGCACTCCAGTCCGGGCAACAGAGTGAGACCCTGTCTCAAAAAGAAAAAAAAAAGAAAAGATAAAGAATGACTCTAGATGCTGGAGAGCAGAGGACTGAACCAAGCAGGAAGGGCCTCTGAGCACTGGGGTGGAGGTTATGGATTATGGAGTAATGGGCCATTTTTCTTGGTGGACGGATTGGGTCCTGGAGGTAAAGGGGCGGCCTACTTAGGCGTGGGTAAATTGGAGAACAGCGTGATTATCTTTAGAATACCTGGAAAAGAGTAGGACAAAGAACCAAACAAGCCCACTTACTGCATCTCAGGAGCAGGCATCCCTGGGAAGCAGGCCCTATGTCCTTCCATCCTCAGAAGCCTGGGCCCTGGGGCGGGCACAGGCCACCTCCGGGACAATAGCACTAGGCAGTGCCAGGGCTGCTTCCTGCTGGGCAGTGCCCGTGCTGGGATGTGCTGCTGCTGTGGCAGCTGCCCGCTGCTGGCCCACCTAGAGCGGGGATCACTTCGAGAAAGGGTGAGTGTTGGGAGGTGGAGGAGGCAGGGCCCAGAGTACCGGGGCTGTCTATGGAGCATCGATGCCAGAGAGGGGAAGAGCCACTAGAGACCCTGTTCTCTGGCTGTCCTAGTCCTCTTCCTCCCTTTGCCACTCCATCTGAGCTGGTGAGGCAGATGAGTGTTTGTGGCAGCCACAGGGGGGAGGAGGAGGGCAGAGGTCAGGTGTGGAAGAGGGTACTTGTAGCAGCATTGGGGCAGAGTGGCAGCATTGCCCATTCGGGAGTGACCCTGTTCCAGCCATATTTTTTTTGTTAATACTATTTTCAGCTTGCTTTATTTATTTATTTATTATTTATTTATTTATTTTTAATAGAGACAAGAGTCTCATTGTGTTGCCCAGGCTGTTCCCAAACTCCTGGCTTCAAGTGATCCTCCCACCTCAGCCCCTCGAAGTGCTGAGATTATAGGTGTGAGTGACCTCGCTGGCCTCTTGCTTTTAATTCAAATGTGATAAATTCTCAAACTTTGGATTTGTGTCATAGAGAAGGCTGGAAGGGCAGGAGAACAGGAGAAAAGAGAGAGTGTATGGCAGTGGGAAGAGGTATTTGGACTTGGTCTTTGAGATCCTGGGAGGTTATTATTCAGAGGTGAATTTGAACTTTTTTTTTTGAGATGGAGTCTCACTCTGTGGCCCAGGCTGGAGTGCAGTGGCCCAGTCTTGGCTCACCACAACCCCCAACCTCCCAGGTTCAAGTGATTCTCCTGCCTCAGCCTCCCAAGTAGCTGGGATTACAGGTGGCCTTCACCATGTCCAGCTAATTTTTTGTATTTTTAGTAAAGACAAGATTTCACCACGTTGACCGGGCTGATTTCGAACTCCTCACCTCAGGTGATCTGCCCGCCTTGGCCTCCCAAAGTGCTGGGATTACAGATGTGAGTCCCTGCGCCCAGCCTGAATTTGAACTTCTAAAGAGCTATGATTTGGCACAAGATAGGTGGAGGTTAGACCAAAGGGAGCATTTTCTAGTGGTCCAAGTAGGTAGGTACTGGAATAGAAAAAAGGAGGCCAGAACAGTTTAGAGATCTGAGTTTGAGACCAGAGGCAGCTCAGCTTCCTGAATAAGCCTAGGTAGAGGAGCAGCTGGCCTGCGTGAGGAGGAGAGGAGAAGAGGCCGTGGGCAGGAGAGAACAGTGGCGGAGAAGCAAGACTGAGAAAGGGAAGGCAGAGGGGGAGGAGCCCAGGAAGGAGACCCTGAGAGGAGAAGGGAGGAGGAGGAGGGGGAGGAGAAGGAGGAGGAGGAGGAGGAGGAGAACAACAACGGATGATTGGGGGTGGGGAGGATGCATGAGGGGAGAAGGAAGAAGAGATTGACCCAAAGACCTCTGGGCTCTGCACATCATCAGGCAAACCTGGAGCTTGGGAGGAAAGGCAGGAAAGAGAAGGATCTTGGGCCACCAGGAAGCTCTGAGATCCGAGGCACTGCAGCCCCATGCCCTCTGTCCCTGCACTGTTGACTCAGCCCCTCCACACTTCCCCTTTCTACCCTTTTCTGCCCTGACCACCAGGCCTGTGAGTCTCTACCTCCTCCACCTCTCAGCTGCTCGAATGGCCTGGGCTGAGTCAGTACTGGCCTTCTAGAGTCTGGGCTGAGTGCTCCCCACTGAACTGTAATTCTTTGTCCCCAGCCCAGAGCCTCCATCTTGGGACTTCTACCCTCAGCCATCTGGATCCTGCTCTGATTTCTGAGAGCCTGGCAAACCTTGGAGGGAGTGGTCTTGTCAATTTCTACTCCTGCTCCAAGAGCCGAGGGAAAATCTAGAGATCAGAGGTCACAACTGAGGAAGGTCCTAGAATAGTGGGAAGAGTGATATCCCCCGCTTCTCACCTTCTCAGGCTTTTTGGGAAGCACAGGGACTTGAGGAGGGACAGATTGGAGGTCAGGGAGAATGACTCGACTTGCAGAGGCAGGGATACTGGGGGAAATGGGAGACAGCAGAGACGGGAAAGGCCGGCTCGGAGGCTCCGAGGAAGGTGTGCGCCATTTGTGGAGACCAGCGCTGAAGGATGGAGGGTAGATCTCAGAAAGGACTCCTTAGGGTGGGAGAGCCCAGTTGAGTGAGGAGCAAAAGAAGACTCTCCTAGATTTTCACTCTGGAGGATAGTATGAGAGGGGTAAAAGTTAGATTGCGGGAGAGAGTTTCTGCCAAAAGCAACCGAGATGGCTGGCTGAGCTTCCTTACTTAAAGATCCCAGAATGGAGGGGTGACCCAAAGGCAGCTGCCCTTGCCTTGAGGCTATGAGGGGACATGCTGCCTCCCAGACAGGCCCGTGTGCCTTGGCTGAGGGTTGGCGAAAAGAGCTAGAGGTTTGGGATCCTGACCCCTGGCTTGGGGGTTGCAGGGGGAGGCATTCTGCCCCCTTCAGCCAATCTAATAAGGGGATCTCCTGCCCCCCCACTGTGACTGCCACGGAGACAGCGGCTCCAACATCGGTTGTCATGGTTATAAGAGGAGCTAACTCCCATAGATTGGAAAGCGCTGGTGAGCTGGCACCCTCTGCTTCGCCTGCTCTCCCCTCCTCTCTGCGCATCTTCCCCCTAGCACAGAGAAGAGAGTACAGCAGCTCGGGGGCGAGCAGAGCTGGGGCTGGGAAGGTGGAGTGAGGACGCAGAGACCTCGAGCCAGGGAGATGAGTGGCAATAGGAGGCAGCCCAGCCGCAGGGGCCAGGTAGGTCAGGGACCCAGAAGCCATCTGGGCTGGCTGCCCCAGAGCCTGGCCTGCTCACTCCCGGACAGCTGCCTCTGACACCCAGTTGCAGGCTCTGCTTTAGGAACTGATGTCTTTGCAGCATCCTCAGGCTGGCATTTCTTCCTTGCCTCTGCCCCCAGCCTGTCTCTCTGGACTCCAGGCACCCTGGCATTTTCCAGCCTCACTTCCTCTCTCTCTCACCCCTTCCGCAGGCCCGGGAAAAGGAGAAGATGAAGGAAGCCAAGGATGCCCGCTATACCAACGGGCACCTCTTCACCACCATCTCAGTTTCAGGCATGACCATGTGCTATGCCTGTAACAAGAGCATCACAGCCAAGGAAGCTCTCATCTGCCCAAGTAAGTTGTTTGGACCCTAAGAGTCACCCAGACTCAGTGCCCGCTGACCCCGATCTTTGCATCTGTTTTTTTCTGCTTGGACCCATGAGGGTCACTCTTCTGTCTCATCCCCAGCTGGGCCAAAATGCCAGGGCCAGATGCTTGATCCCTTGCTCCCTGTCCTCAAGCTGAGGGGTGGTGGCTGTTAGAATATGGCATAAGCCGGACTATCTGGGATGTGGGGGAGGGGAGGCTGGGCTGGCTCCCCTTGCAGCTGTCATCCACCGGGCACCCCTCTTGCTCCCCGAACAGCTGCTAAGGGTTAGGGGAACTGACTGGAGAAGGAGCAGGAATGTTGTATGTGTGGAGGGAGTGGGGTGTGGGGGTGATAGAGGAACTGGGTGGAAAGCTGCCAGCCTTGCAGCTGGCTCTGCCCATCTTCCTGGGCAGAGCCGGGCATTCAGGACTTCACAGTCCCCTTGCCCCTTCCTTTCTGTTGACTATGGGTGGAGCCTGAAACCTCTGATGTTTCAAGCAGAAGAGGGATTAGGACCCTTCATCTCAAATTTCTAGTCTGACTACACAGTGAGAAAGAGGGAATGCAGCAGGGATGTGTGTGTTGGGGGCAGGGGTTAGAATCCCTGCCCTTCATCCAGATCTGAGTGTAGCCCTGTCTTTAGGGAGTATAAGCCAGGAATTCTTTCCTTCCCCAGGATGCCTATACAGAGGGCTCCTGCTGCCCCCTCTCCCTCATTTCCTCCTGAAGTTATGGCAGAGGTGCCTCTGATTAGAGCAGGTTTGAAGGTATTGTGACCTGCTACTGAATAGTTGACAACAGCTGTAGCCTGTGAATCCCTGTGGAACTTGGGGAAGTTACCCCCAGAAAGAACCAGTGGAGCCTCCCTGCTTTCCTCACTGTTCAACTTAGAGTTGTGAGGATGAGGAGGGAACCCCAATCTAGATCCCTGTAGAGACCTGACAAAATTCCCAATCCGGAAGCTTGTTGCCAGGGGAACAGGGGAGGCGGGCAGCACTATTTTGAGAGCAGGTGGAAAGCGGAGGTTCGATCCAGAGACACTGAGTGTTGGGGGTGGGAGAAGGGAGCTCCAGAGGGGTGGGGGCAGCTGCAACCCCCACTTCTGTCTGCCCCCTCTGCTCCACCCTGTTTGCCTTGTATTTGTGGAAGTGAGCGTGGTGCTGGGTATTGTCTGAAAGAGTTAGCAGAGTTTCCGGTGTTGTTGGATGGGGGAGGGGAAGCTGGAGAGGGCCCGGAGCTGAGGGCATGTCTGGGAAGGGCATGGCCGGGGCCCCAGTGCCTAGGCTCGGCTATTCTTCCTTTCTTCTTCTCTCCTACCCCGTGGCAAGGTGGGGTGGAGGATGGCGGAGAAGCAGATGGAGTGTGGGAGCTGTGGATTTGCCTGAGTTGGGGGAACAGGACTCCTGGGCCTGGAAGGGAGAAGGCCAGGCTTGGTGGGGAGGGTTGGGGCAAGGCAGGTCATATCCCTTCTCTGCCACTGGAGCCATCAGCCTTGGAGCTGCTGAGGCCCAGGGAGTCCAGGGCATGTGGTGCAAGAGAAGGAGCATGGCCCTTGGATTCAGGCCTGCTGGAGTGTAAACCCCAGCTCTCCCACTGGCTGTGTGACCCCGGACAGATTTAGCCACTCCAGGACAGGCTCCTCATACATGATATGAGGATAACTGAACCTCCCTCCACGGGTGGTTAGGATTAAGTAAATGTGGAACCTTGACTATGATAAAAGCTCAGGGAATGTAAATTTCCCCTCTGCCCCAGCCCCATCCCGGCTGCCTCTGTGCCATCTTCTGTTCTGTGGGAGTCCTCTCTTCCATCTGCCATTCACAACCACCTTCGTGCTTCTTGAGCTCATCTCTGGCAGCCAGTGACCCCTGCTCCCCTCTGGTCCACCCCTCAGGCCGCCTTGGGGTCAGGATTGCCCATCCCACCTGATTGTTTAATTTCATTCAGCACCTATACCCCCCTCACTTCATTTCCTGCTTGAAGGAAGAGGGAGGTGGGAGGAGGGGGACTGGCGTGTGGTAATGGCCCAGAAGTCGGGGAAGGGGGGAGAATCCCTGAGGACTGTGTGGCCAGGAGGAGATGGGTGTCTGCATGTGGGTGTGTCCCCTCCTGTACCACCCGGCCCTCCCTTCACCCTCTCTACCCCACCCTCCCAGCCTGCAATGTGACTATCCACAACCGCTGTAAAGACACCCTCGCCAACTGTACCAAGGTCAAGCAGAAGGTGAGACGGCAGGGAGGGCAGAGGGCTGGGGGAGAGGGTAGTGAGTGTGCGGTACCCTCATGCCTTTTCCATTCATTCCCTACCCTGTGTTTCTCACCACCCCACCTCCTCACCATGGGGCAGCCCAGACCCTCAACCCCTGGCCTCGGGCCCCACGTAGGCCAGGCCTGTTGCTGCAGACACGTCCCTGCAGCGCTGGGCTCAACCACCCTGATCCCCTTAATCACAGTGCCAGGTTTCTCCTAAGGGGGCCAGCCTCCTAGCTCCTGCCCCATGCCTCCAGGGTGATCCTTGGGTGACGGCCATTCTTGGTATCTCTCTCCTGCTCTGTCTCACAGCAACAGAAAGCGGCCCTGCTGAAAAACAACACTGCCTTGCAGTCCGTGTCTCTTCGAAGTAAGAGTGAGTAGTTGGGGAGTGGAGGAGGCCCCCAAGCCCCTGAACCCCAGGCTGCTTAACACATGGGCTCTGCTGCCCCCCTACGGTTGTTCCCAAGCACAGCACCTTCCTCTTCTCAATTAGAAGCAGATAGCGGGGCCTAAGGGATGGCGCAGACTCTTGGACTCAGAAGCAGGACAGGAGAGTCCAAATGGGGATGAGGGCTGGAGATGGGTGGTCGCCTAAGCCTGGCCACAACCTGTATTTTTATCAGTTATTTACACTGCATTTTGGGAGTGTTGGTGGCAGCTGTCAAGTGTCAATTCAGACAGCTTTGGTGTAACAGAAAGAGCATGGCACTCAGGTGTAAAGAGGAGAGCCTCAGTCCCTGCCCAGCCATCAGCCAAGTCACCCTGGACAAGTCTTTTTGCCTTTCTGAGCTCCCATTTGTTCGTAGGCTTATGTCAGGGAGGCGATAAGTAAGAAAAAGCTCTTTGTGAACATTGAGGTATTGCACCAATGTAAGGTGGCATCGTTACCATCTTTCTTGACTAGAGGGGGCTGAGGTGAAGTGAGGGGATGCCTCGTTCCTCATTAAGGAGCCTGGGAGGCCTCAGTCCTGGGAAGCACCAGAGTGTGATGTTTGCCTGCTGGGTCTCTCTCCCTCACAGCAACCATCCGGGAACGGCCGAGCTCAGCCATCTACCCCTCCGACAGCTTCCGGCAGTCCCTCCTCGGCTCCCGCCGTGGCCGCTCCTCCTTGTCTTTAGCCAAGAGTGTTTCCACCACCAATATTGCTGGGTGAGCCTCTCTTTGGAGAAAGGGGCAGGCAGAGACTGTGGCAGTGGAGACCAAGGGGTGCTGAGAGGTCCCTTTCCATCCCTGAGTTCAGAACTGTAGACAGATGAGTAAGGAGAACTTAGGGGGACTGCCTCTTGGATCTTGGCTTTGGTTCCGTACCTGGGAAGGGGTCTCTTGCCCGACTGGGGGTGATACAGACAGCCCCCACTTTCTTCAGACATTTCAATGATGAGTCTCCCCTGGGGCTGCGCCGGATCCTCTCACAGTCCACAGACTCCCTCAACATGCGGAACCGAACCCTATCAGTGGAATCTCTCATTGACGAAGGTGAGCAGGCCTGGGCCCCGAGGAGCTTCGAGGAAGATGAAGAGGGGCTGCGGATGAGAGGCTGGTGGGAGTTGCCTGGGAAGGGCAAGGAGGGAAGGCATCTAGAGAAGGGCCAAGGACCCAGGGAAGGGAACTCACGACCTCTGAGTTGCTTGCCGTGCACATGTTCAGGTGCAGAGGTAATCTACAACGAGCTGATGAGTGACTTTGAGATGGATGAGAAGGACTTTGCAGCTGACTCCTGGAGCCTGGCTGTGGACAGCAGCTTCCTGCAGCAGCATAAGAAGGAGGTGATGAAGCAGCAGGATGTCATCTATGGTGAGCCAAGACCAAGACCGCCCTGGTCTTCCTCTTCCTTCACCTAGTCCTGTTTATCTGTGTCCTGTTTTTTTTTTGTTTTTTTTTTTTTTTGAGACCGAGTCTCATTCTGTTGCCCAGACTGGAGTGTGCAGTGGCATGATCTCGGCTCACTGCAACTTCCACCTCCCGATTCAGGCCGATTCTCTGCCTCAGCCTCCTGAGTAACTGGGATTACAGGTGCCAGCCACCATGACTGGCTAATTTTTACATTTTTAGTAGAGATAGGGTTTCGCCATGTTGACCAGGCTGGTCTAGAACTCCTGACCTCAGGTGATCTGCCCACCTCAGCCTCCCAAAGTGCTGGGATTATATGTGTGAGCCACCGTGCCCAGCTGTGTCCTTCTTTCTACCATCCCCTACCTCTGAAAACCCTTTCCCTTATATCCTCTTGGCCTCCAAGACCCTGCCCTGTATCCCACAAGTTGCCCAGTAGGCCCCGCCTCTGGATGCTGTTGGTCTCCAACGCCCTCTGTATCCCTTCTTTATCTCAATCTTCGGTCTTTACGCTGTGCTTGTTCCACGCCTGACACCGTGCTGGAGGCTGTGGGAAGCCTCGACATGTAGAAGACATATGGTTCTTGCCCTAAAATAGCTCACAGCTTGAGATGATAAGGTGTAAAGATAAAAAATGGAGCTGGGCGTGGTGGCTCATGCCTATAATCTCAGCGATTTTGGGAGGCTGAGGTGGGAGGATCACTTGATGCCAGGATTTTGAGACCAACTTGGGCGACAAAGCAAGACCTCTGTCTTTAAAAAATATTTTAAAAAACTAGCCAGGTATAGTGGCGTGTGCCTATAGTCCCAGCTATTTGGGAGGCTGAGACAGGAGGACTGCTTGAGCCCAGGAGTTCAAGGCTGCAGTGAGTTGTCATTGTGCCACTACACTCCAGCCTGGGCAACGGAGCAAGAGCTCATTTCTGGGAAAAAAAAAATAATAAGTTTTTTAAAAGATCAAAATGATTAGAAGATGATCTAACATCATAATAATGCAGAATATCAACCTGGAAGGGACCTTGGAAACCTCACGTGAGCCATGAGGTCCTTATTCTACGGCCCCGCCAGTTTCAGGCAAGCAAGGGAAGAGGCCAAATGTCCCTCTGTCTCCCACAGAGCTAATCCAGACAGAGCTGCACCATGTGAGAACACTGAAGATCATGACCCGCCTCTTCCGCACGGGGATGCTAGAAGAGCTACAGCTGGAGCCCGGCGTGGTCCATGGCCTGTTCCCCTGTGTGGACGAGCTCAGTGACATCCACACACGCTTCCTCAGCCAGCTGTTAGAACGCCGACGCCAGGCCCTGTGCCCTGGCAGCACCCGGAACTTTGTCATCCACCGCTTGGGTGATCTGCTCATCAGCCAGGTGGGGAAAGGCAGGACCCCTGGGTGACATTCATGGAAGGAGGTGTGACTGGGTTGCGTATTTCTTGCATCCAAACTCTAGGGGTTGGAGGGGAGCCAGGGAAAGCTGGAGAGACAGGAAGCCAGTCTGTTTAGCAGGAGGCCAGAGGCGTGTCCCGTGGGTACAGTGTGGCTGTGGGGGAATACTGACCTAGACTTGTTCCACCAACTTCCAGTTCTCAGGTCCTAGCGCGGAGCAGATGCGGAAGACCTACTCTGAGTTCTGCAGCCGCCACACCAAGGCCTTAAAGCTCTATAAGGAGCTGTATGCCCGAGACAAACGCTTCCAGCAATTCATCCGGGTGAGCCGACCTCTCCAGATCCCACGCTCATGGCCCAAACCCACCCTCCCTGACTCATGGGGCAGTGCTGGTGAGCTGCACCCACATGGAGGTCAGGCATTGACCACCTGTGCGGACTATCTACACGTGGATCTCATCAGCAGTAACCCCTCAGAGTGCTAGATCATGTTGTGGTAGTTTCCCAAGCGCTCTTCACTCCTTCAGTTGGTCCTCACTACAGACCTGTGGCTTTGCTATCCCCATTTTCCAAACGTGTCACCTAGGCCAGCGTGAGGTAAATACATGGCCACGGCAGGGCCAGCACCAGAGCTCAGGTACCAGGCCTTTCCGCTGCCCTCCCCTCTGGCCCTGAGCCCTGCCTCCTCCCTTGTAGAAAGTGACCCGCTCCGCCGTGCTCAAGCGGCACGGGGTACAGGAGTGCATCCTGCTGGTGACTCAGCGCATCACCAAGTACCCGGTGCTGCTCAGCCGCATCCTGCAGCATTCCCACGGTGAGTAGGCAGGCCCAGGAGGGGGCCGCTGGGAGACCGCCACCTGGGGCGAGGAAGGGCTTGGGATGACCACAGGAAGGGTGGGGTCGGGTGTTGAACCCTGGGCAGCCTCTAAAGGTGGAATCAAGACACGATGGGAACTGGGGTGTGAGTGTAGCTGGCTGAACCTTCCCCCATGCCAACCCCCGGTGCCAGGGATCGAGGAGGAGCGTCAGGACCTGACCACGGCACTGGGGCTAGTGAAGGAGCTGCTGTCCAATGTGGACCAGGATGTTCATGAGCTGGAGAAAGGGGCCCGTCTACAGGAGATCTACAACCGCATGGACCCTCGGGCCCAGACCCCAGTGCCTGGCAAGGGCCCCTTTGGCCGAGAGGAACTTCTGCGGCGCAAACTCATCCACGATGGCTGCCTGCTTTGGAAGACAGCAACGGGGCGCTTCAAAGGTCAGACTTGCTGAGCAGACTAGGCAGGAGTTGAGAGTCGATGGAGAGTGGGAGATGCCTGCAGGCCTTAGAATCAACCTTTCTTTATGCAGCCCATACGACAATGAGACTATGGGAGAAAAAATTGGGGTCTCTGTGGCAGCAAAAGTCAGAATTCTGCAGTTAATTTTATGGACCATACCAGGGCCTTCCTTATCAGTATTTTCTCATTTCTTTGGTTCTTGCATGTCCAGAGAGCTACCAGTTTTACTGAGAAAGACAAAGAAACTCTCAGACTGGAGGACAGGATCAGTTGATTCCCCCAGCTGGAATCCCAGCTACCAGGGATGGAAGTAAGCAGGAGCTTGGGGAGTGCAGCCAGCGAGGCCCAGAAAAGGGGACTGAGCCTGTGAAGGACAGGCAGGGAAGAGAAGAGACAGCGGAGCAGAGGGGGAAGATCAGGGGCCGGGGCACACTTTCCCAGGCTCTCTGTCCGAAATTTGTCCGTGCTGGGAAAGTCTTTCCTACCTAAATGAAAGCAAGAGAATAGCAGGCCTTGGCTTTGGGGGTGAGATGTAAGGGACAAAAGGAAACTGTGATACCTGAGGCCAGAGCCTGGCTGAGCCTTTGTACCCATGTCATGAAATCCCTGCTCCCTGGGTTTGGATATCATCAGTCTTCTCCAGCCTCTTTCCTTTATCCCTTTCTCTCCTTCCCATCCCTCCCACGCGGCAGCTAAGAATATAAACCATGGGAGATTAAAAATAGCAAGGCTGGAGAGCGTTATTTCTGAAGCATTTAGCAAAAGCCCTCCCCTGCTGTGTGCCCACAGTTTAGTAAAATCCCCAAGGGCAAAGGGTGAGTGTATGTTTTCTCTCTCTCCTTTTTTTTTTTTTTTTTAGAAACAGGGTCTCGCTTTGTTGCTCAGGCTGGGGTGCAGTGGTGCAGTCATAGCTCACTGTAACTCAAACTCCTGGGCTCAAGTGATTCTTCCGCCTTAGACTCTTGAGTAACTGGGGCTGCAGACGTGCACCACCACACCCAGCAAATTTTTAAATTTTTTGTAGAGACAAGGTCTTGCTATGTTGCCTAGGCTAGTCTTGCTCAAACTCCTGGCCTCAAGCGATTCTCCTGCCTCAGCCTCCCAAAGTTCTGGGATTGGAGACCTGAGCCACTATGCGTGGCCTTCTGTGTTTCCTTGATTGTGACATCCAAATTTTTTTTTTTTTTTTTTTGAGACGGAGGCTTGCTCTGTTGCCAGGCTGGAGTGCAGTGGCGCCATCTCAGCTCACTGCAACCTCTGCCTCCCTGGTTCAGGCAATTCCCATGCCTTAGCCTCCTGAGTAGCTGGGACTACAGGCGCTCACCACCATGCCTGGCTAATTTTTTGTATTTTAGTAGAGACAGGGTTTCTCCATGTTAACCAGGATGGTCTTAATCTCCTGACCTTGTGCTCTGCCCACTTCAGCCTCCCAAAGTGCTGGGATTACAAGTGTGAGCCACCGTGCCTCGCAAACATTCAAGTTTTATGGAATTGACCTTTGTTTCCTCCTTCAGTCTTGGAGCGCTGACCCCATAGGATCTGAGAGCTTGGAGTGTGAAGCAGACAAATTGAAGGAAGGGCCTGCTGGGATTGATGGAGATGGATGGGTGAGGGATGGTCTTTCAGTCCTCTGTGAGAGGAAGGAAACTTTCTCCCTCCCTACCAAGCTCAAAATTAGAAGTGGGAGCATGCCAGGACAGGGAGAATTTAGGTCAGATAACAAAAAGATGCTCCATTAGTTAGATATTAGAAATGGAATTTAAAGGCTAAAAAGTGTGGTTCGGGCTGGGTGTGGTGGCCTGTAATTCCAGGAAGGCTGAAATGGGCAGATCACTTGAGGTCAAGCATTCCAGACCAGGCTGGTCAAGACGGTAGAACCCCATCTCTACTAAAAATACAAAAATTACCTGGGTGTGGCGGTGCTTGCGTGTAGTCCCGGCTACTTGGGAGGCTGAGGCACGAGAATTGCTTGAACTTGGGAAGCAGAGGTCAAAGTGAGCAGAGATCGTGCCACTGCACTCCAGCCTGGGCAACGGAGCGAGACTCCACCCCCCCCAAAATAAAAAATAGACTGGCAGCAGTGGCTCATGCCTGTAATCCCAGCACGTTGGGAGGCCAAGGAAGGCAAATTACTTGAGCTCAGGAGTTTGAGACTAGCCTGGCCAACGTGGTGAAATTCCATCTCTACAAAAATATCAAAAACTAGGCCAGGCATGGTGGCTCACACCTGTAATCCCAGCACTTTGGGAGGCCGAGGTGGGCAGATCATGAGGTCAGGAGATGGAGACCATCCTGGCCAACATGGTGAAACCCCATCTCCACTAAAATACGAAAAATTAGCCAGGCATGGTGCCGTGCGCGCCTGTAGTCCCAGCTACTCAGGAGGCTGAGGCAGGGGAAACACTTGAATCTGGGGGACGGAGGTTGCAGTGAGCCGAGATCATGCCACTGCACTCCAGCCTGGTGAAAGAGCAAGACTCCGTCTCAAAAAAAAAAAAATTAGCCAGGCATTGTGGCACACTCCTTGTTCCTAGCTGCTTGAGAGGCTGAGGCAGGAGAATCGCTTATATCTGGGAGAAGGGAATTGCAGTGAGCTGAGATCACTGCACTCTAGCCTGAGTGACAGAGCAAGACTCCATCTCAAAAAAAATAATAAAATAAAAAACTTAAAATTAAAAATAAGTAAAAAATAAAAGTGTGGTCCCTTTTGCTCTGGGAATTCTCACAAAAATCTTCGCCCCTGTCACCCAAAAAAATACACGTGAGTTGTGTTTCTGTGTAAAACTGTTTACACAACTTCAGAAGGTTTACAGAGCCCCTGAAACCTGACATCCCAGGGAGTCTGTAGGCTCTAGGTTAAGAAACCCGAATCATTCAGGTAAAAAGTGTTTTCCGTAGAAACACTGAGTGACCCCTATGGTCCCTGCTAGCCCACGATGCTGTTTTGTCTGATAGCACATGAATCTTTCTCTGCCCCACACCCTCCCCAACCATTTTTAAGCTGTAAGAATGGGTGGCTGGGTGCAGTGGCTCACACCTATAATCCCAGCACTTTGGGAGGCCGAGGCCGGTGAATAAACCTGAGATCAGGAGTTTGAGACCAACCTGAGCAACACGGTGAAACCCCATCTCTACTAAAAATACAAAATTAGGCCGGGCGCGGTGGCTCAAGCCTGTAATCCCAGCACTTTGGGAGGCTGAGGCAGGTGGATCACGAGGTCAAGAGATCGAGGCCATCCTGGTCAACATGGTGAAACCTCGTCTCTACTAAAAATACAAAACATTAGCTGGGCATGGTGGCGCGTGCCTGTAATCCCAGCTACTCAGGAGGCTGAGGCAGGAGAATTGCCTGAACCTAGGAGGTGGAGGTTGCAGTGAGCCGAGATCGCGCCATTGCACTCCAGCCTGGGTAACATGAGTGAAACTCCGTCTCAAAAAAAAAAAAAAATACAAAATTAGCTGGGCCTGGTAGTGCATGCCTGTAATCTCAGCTACTTGGGAGGCTGAGACGGAAGAATGGTTTGAACTCAGGAGGTGGATGTTGCAGTGAGCCAAGATCATGCCATTGCACTGCAGCCTGGGCAACAAGATGTCTCAAAAAAAAACAATGGGTAGGGGTGAGAGGTCTGGAAAAGTGGAAGCAGCCAGTGGGAAGAAAGGCCAGGAAGAGGGAAATGGGGAGCTCTAACCTGATGGGATAAGCCTGGTCCTTGGGAAAGAGGTAAACAGCTGGTCAGACCGTCTAGTGCTGACTGTTCTCCCACCTTCATCCCTGCCAGATGTGCTAATGCTGCTGATGACAGATGTGCTGGTATTTCTCCAGGAAAAGGACCAGAAGTACATCTTTCCTACCCTGGTGAGACATTCGTTCTTCACCTTTCTCAGCACAGACAAGTGCTTTAGGCCCTTCTTGCTTTCCTGCCCAAGCCCACTAGAGCTCTGGAGCCCCCAGAGCCAAACAGCTATTACTGTTACTATTGCCATAATGATAAAAAACAAGAGCAGCTCACAGGTATTGTTACTGTGCGCAGGCACTTGTACACCTGTGGGAAAAGATTATTTTCATCCTCATTTTATAGATGATGAAAGTAAAACTTAAAGTTGGTTAAATAATTTGTCAAGGATCACACAATTTCTAAGTCTCTTCTGGCTGGCATCAGTGCCTGGGCTCTTAACTGGTATTGTAGGATGATTCTTCAGTCTTCATCCAGAAGGATTGAAGGCCTAAATATTCCAACGGTCAGGATTCCAAGGCTTAATCCTTTCTTTCCCCTGACTGGCAGGACAAGCCCTCAGTGGTATCACTGCAGAATCTAATCGTACGGGACATTGCCAACCAGGAGAAAGGGATGTTTCTGATCAGCGCAGCCCCACCTGAGATGTACGAGGTGCACACAGCATCCCGGGATGACCGGAGCACCTGGATCCGAGTCATTCAGCAGACCGTGCGCATGTGAGTGTCTACCTGCCGCCTGCATGTGCTTATGGCCTCAGGGTACCTGCAGCATCAGATCCCAACCACAGCACTCCCTGGGAACAGAATCAAGCGTTCACAGTGGGGGGAAGAGGTTGAGGGAGAGACAAAATGGCCCAAGACAGGAAAGGTCACCTATGTTTTTATGTCCTGTAAAGTCACATTTTATACATCATTGCCAACCTCAACTACCTTTCAAATGCAGCATGCGTTGACAAGCAAAGGCGTACTTGGAGCCGTCACATGGTGGCATACCTGCCAGCCAGCAGTACAATTTCAGCAGCATTCACATCTGCATCTGTAGGCAGAGGGCTGTTATTTGGATTGTATTGCATTTTATATTTATTTTTCTAAAAATGAATGAAAAAGAGGATAATGAAAGCCTCGATACTAGAGAGGAACAAGTCTCATAAACAAACTCAACACAATAGAAGCAAGAAGGAAATCAGTGTGTCAAAGCAGCGAATCTTTAGCTTCTATTGGACACACATTAGATTTGAGGCAGTCAACTATGTGTCTAATTGTGATGGAAAAAAATACCAAGTAAAGCACAGGTAAGATGTTTAAAATGGGTTCTGGAAGATTATGCCTAAAGAGTGAATTCTAATTCAGATTTTTATAGCCCTTCCTTCTTTCCTTCCTTCCTTCCTTCCTTTCTTCCTTCCTTCCTCCCTCCCTCCCTCCCTCCCTCTTTCCCTCCCTCCCTCCCCCCCTCTTCCTCTCTTTCTTTTGCTGGGGTCTCGCTCTGTCGCCCAGGCTGGAGTGTAGTGGTGCTCTCTCAGCTCACTGAAACCTCTGCCTCCTGTGTTCAAACAATTCTCCTGCCTCAGTCTCCCGAGTAGCTGGGATTACAGACGCACAGCATCACATCTGGCTAATTTTTGTATTTTTAGTAGACAGGGTTTCACCATGTTGGTCAGGCTGATCTTGAACTCCTGACCTTGTGATCCCCATGCCACAGGCTCCTGAAGCGCTGGGATTACAGACCTGAGCCACCACGCCTGGCGTCTTTTTTTTTTTTTTTTTGAGACAGAGTCTTGCTCTTTTGCCAGGCTGGAGTACAGTGGCATGATCTTGGCTCACCGCAACCTCCATCTCCCGGATTCAAGCGATTCTCCTGCCTCAGCCTCCTGAGAAGCTGGGACTACAGGCATGTGCCACCATGCCCGGCTAATTTTTGTGTTTTAGTAGAGACGGGGTTTCACCATGGTCAGGATGGTGTCGATCTCCTGACCTCATGATCTGCCCTCCTTGGCCTCCAAAAGTGCTGGGATTACAGACGTGAATCACTGTGCCCGGCCTTTTTGTTTTTTTGAGACAGAGTCTTGCTCTGTCGCCCAAGCTGGAGTGCAGTGGCGCAATCTCAGCTCACTGCAACCTCCGCCTCCCAGGTTCAAGCAATTCTCCTGCCCCAGCCTCCCGAGTAGCCAGGGCTACAGGCACCCACCACCATGCCCAGCAAATTTTTCTATTTTTAGTAGAGACTGGGTTTCACCATGTTGGCCAGAGGCTGGTCTTGAACTCCTGAACTCAGATGATCCACCCACCTCAACCTCCAAAAGATCTGAGATTAGAGGTGTGAGCCACCACGCCCAGCCAAGATTTTTATAATTTTTCTTTAGTTTTCGGGGAATCAGTTTTCCTCAACTTTATAATTTGTAAACTATTGTTTTTTAACTCCTGCACTGTAAACTTTTGAGAAAGTATTTTAGAAATGCATATAAAAGGCCGGGCGTGGTGGCTCACACCTGTAATCCCAGCACTTTGGGAGACTGCAGCCGGTGGATAACCTGAGGTCAGGAGTTCAAGACCAGCCTGGCCAACATGGTGAAACTCCATCTCTACTAAAAATACAAAAATTAGCTGGGTGTGATGGTGGGCACCTGTAATCCCAGCTACTTGGCTGAGGCAGGAGAATCACTTGAACTTGGGAGGTGGAGGTTGCAGTGAGCTGAGATCGTGCCACTGCACTCCAGCCTGGGTGACAGAGCACAGAGCAAGGCTCCCTCTCAAAAAAAAAAATGCATATAATATAAAAGTATGAAATTGCAGGCCGGACGCAGTGGCTCATGCCTGTAATCCCAGCACTTTGAGAGGCTGAGGCGAGCGGATCACTTGTGGTCAAGAGTTCGAGACCAGCCTGGCAAACATGGTGAAACCTCGTCTCTACTAAAAATACAGAAATTATCCAGGCGTGGTGGCACAAGCCTGTAATCCTAATTATTTGGGAGGCCAAGGCAGGAGAATCACTTGAACCCGGGGGGTGGGATGGAGGTTGCAGTAAGCCAGGATTGTGCCACTGCATTCCAGTCTGGGCAACAGAGTGAGACTGTCTCAAAAAAAAAAAATTATATTGCCTATTCCAGGAAAGCAGTTCAAAATAACCTGTCCTGTTGACGGTAGATCAGTAATGGCTTCTTTATGAATAATATTAATATTTATAATTGTGGCCAGGCACAGTGGCTCACACCTGTAATCCCAGCACTTCGGGAGGCTGAGATGGGTGATACTGGAGGTCAGAAGTTTGAGACCAGCCTGCCCAACATGGTGAAACCCCATCTCTACTAAAAATACAAAACTTAGCCAGGCATGGTGGCTCGTGCCTGTAGTCCCAGCTGCTTGGGAGACCGAGGCAGGAGAATTGCCTGAGCCTGGGAGTAAGTGGCTGCAGTGAGCTGAGATCACGCCACTGCACTCCAACCTCAGCAAGAGAGTGAGACTCTGTCTCAAAAAAAAAATTGTAATTGTGGAAATTATATTTAATAATATTGTAATTGATTTATTGAGCTCCTGTTATGTTCAAAGCACTTTAGCATTTCATTTAATCCTAATGAAAAACTTATGAGGAAGATGTTACCTTCATTTTTCAGATGAGGAAATAGAGAGGTTACCACCTGGTAAACAGTGGAGCCAGGATTCGAATCCCGTTTGCTTGATGCCAAAGCCTGTACTTGACCCTCTGCACTGTGCTGCCTTTCCAGGCAACCTTTGGAGAGATAACATATCAGTAAACACAGATAATCAGCGCTAAGGAAAGGGAGAAGGTCAGCGGGCGCGCTGGCTCACACCTGTAATCCCAGCACTTTGGGAGGCCGAGGCGGGTGGATCACCTGAGGTCAGGAGTTCGAGACCAGCCTGGCCAACATGGCGAAACCCCATCTCTACTAAAAATACAAAAATTAGCCAGGCATGGTGATGCGCACCTATAATCCCAGCTACTCGGGAAGCTGAGACAAGAGAATTTCTTGAACTCAGGAGGCGTTTGTAGTGAACTGAGATTGTGCCCTTCCGCTCCAGCCTGGGTGACAGAGCAAGACTGTCAAAAAAAGAGAAAGAAAAAGGAAAGGAAGAAAGGGGAGATGGTCAAAACTGAATAAAGCTAGGATGTGAGGCCGAGGAGTCTTATCAGAAGAGGGAAGCATAGACATGTTTGGGAAGGAGGGAAGGCTGATTCTGGTCTATAACCTAGCTTCTGTCTCCCAATGGCATGTGACCTGTTACCCCTCCAGATGCCCATCCAGGGAGGACTTCCCCCTGATTGAGACAGAGGATGAGGCTTACCTGCGGCGAATTAAGAGTAAGTCCACACACAATGAGCTCATTAGTAATTTATGATACATTCACACAATGCAATATCATACAACTATTAAAAAGATGAGATGGCTCTGTGAAGACTGGTGTAGATCCACAACTGAAACATATTAAGTGAAAAAAACAGGGTTTAAAACTGTGTAAAGTGTATACTACTGTGTGTAAAAATAATATGGAAGACCAAAATTGGGTGAGTAACTTTTTCACTGTAAGGCCTTATATTAGTTAGGGTATGATTGAACTGCTATACAAAAAGACCAACAGAAATCTTCTCTTCCTTAAAAAAGGAAGTAGATTAGTCGGGTGCAGTGGCTCGCACCTTTAATCCCAGCAGGATTTGGGAGACAGGAGGATCGCTTGAGGCCAAGAGTTCAAGACCAGTCTGGGCAACATAACATACCTAGCAAGACCTCGTCTCTACAAAAAATTAAAAAAAAAAAATAGCTAATATGGTAGCACATGCCTGTAGTCCTGGCTACTCGGGAGGCTGAGGCAGGAGGATTGTTTGAGCCCAGGAGTTCAAGGCTGCCATGCACTATAATTGCACCACTGCACTCCAGTCTGGGTAACAAAAAAAAAAAAAATCAAAAAGGTAGAAGATTATTGCTCTCAACATAACAGCACAAAATGGGAAGTGCAGAGTCGTGGAGCAGCTCTGCTATCTTCAACATGAAGTTTCCGTTTCTGTGTCATGTCTGAAGTGGCCCCTCTAGCTCCCACTGTCACACTTGTCTCACACCTAGCAAGGAGGAGTAAAGGAGCAGAATTTATAACCATTTCTTTTTTTTTTCTTGTGAGACAAGATCTCACTCTATTGCCCAGGCTGGAGTACAGTGGCACGATCTCGGCTCACTGCAACCTCCACCTCCCAGGTTCAAGTGATTCTCCTGCCTCAGCCTCCTGAGTAGCTGGGACTACAGGCACCCGCCACCCCTCCCAGCTAATTTTTGTTTTTTAAGTAGAGATGGGGTTTCACCATGTTCACCAGGCTGGTCTCGAACTCCTGGCCTCAAGTGATCTGCCCACCTCAGCCTCCCAAAGTGCTGGGATTACAGGTGTGAGCCACCGCCCCGACCTATACCCATTACTTTTAAGAACAGATCTGGAAGACTCATACCCATTGTCCAGAATCTAGTCACATAGTGATATAGCCATGTACAAGTCAGGCTGGAAAACATCATTGTTAATTGGGCAGCCATGTGTGCCCAGATGAAACTTCTGTGCATTTTCTAGTTCAAGGAAGATGGGAAGAATGAACACTGTTGGACAACCTGCAACCCCTACCACAAAACTTTTTTTTTTTTTGAGACAGAGTCTTGCTCTGTTGCCCAGGCTGGAGTGCAGTGGTGTGATCTCGGCTCACTGCAACCCCTGCCTCCGGAGTTCAAGCAATTCTTGTGCCTCAGCCTCCTGAGTAGCTGGGACTACAGGCACATGCCACCACGCCTGGCTAATTTTTGTATTTTAAATAGAGATGGGTTTTTGCCATGTTAGCCAGGCTGGTCTTGAACTCCTGGTCTCAAGTGATCCACTCCCTGGCCTTCTAAAGTGCTGTGATTACAGGTGTGAGCCACTGCACCTGGCCAACAAAAAGCTTTTTCTTTTTCATAAATGCCAAAATAACAAAATGAAGTCTTGCCACACTGCCCCACCCTACCCTCTCCCCAAGAGCTGCCCTCTCCTGGCGCTGCTGCGTACCCCCAGGCCTTCTCATGTGCTCACTTATTCCTATCTACAGTGGAGCTGCAGCAGAAGGACCGGGCACTGGTGGAGCTGCTTCGAGAGAAGGTTGGGCTGTTTGCTGAGATGACCCATTTCCAGGCCGAGGAGGATGGTGGCAGTGGGATGCCCCTGCCCACCCTGCCCAGGGGCCTTTTCCGCTCCGAGTCCCTTGAGTCCCCTCGTGGCGAGCGGCTGCTGCAGGATGCCATCCGAGAGGGTGAGGGAGCTCCCAGGAAAGAGTCCAGGCTCAAGCACTCACCGTCACAGAATTTAGACATGTGACTAGACACAGACAAACACAGACAAGTGGGATACCAACCCCATAGACCGTAAACAGCCCTGCGTGCCTCTTTTGGGCCCGTTTCTGGGAAAGGCAGGGGAGGAGGTATGGTCCTTGCTGTTGCTCCGTATCACACATGCTGCATGGACTCATGCTGCCCCATAGGCATTTACTGCCCTTGAGCTCATAAGTGGTTGTGTGAGTGAAGCTCACTGGCAGTGGAGCCAGTGCAGGAGGCATTCCCCTGGATGCCCGAGTGCCCCATGTGTGGGGGTGAATGGCACTCCCCTCGGTCCTGCGTCATTCCTGTCCTCACCTCTTCCTCTTTCCCCACAGTGGAGGGTCTGAAAGACCTGCTGGTGGGGCCGGGAGTGGAACTGCTCTTGACACCCCGAGAACCAGTCCTGCCTTTGGAACCAGACAGCGGTGGTAACACGAGTCCTGGGGTCACTGCCAGTGAGTGCCAGGGCAGGGAACCAAGGTAGTAGGTGGGAGGGGCCAAAGAGAGTGGGGTGGTACCAGGGATTGAATGGTATCAGGGCCCCAGGGAAGTGAGTCAGCAATCCTTTTCTCCTTCTCAACAGATGGTGAGGCCAGAACCTTCAATGGCTCCATTGAACTCTGCAGAGCCGACTCAGACTCTAGCCAGAAGGTAGGTCCTCAAGGGGTTCTGGGATTTGGCAAGAGGGTGGAAGAGGGACAACCTCTCCTCAACACAAAGCTCTCAGGGGCAGGCACCCAGGATTTGTGTGCCTGAGGACTTCCCATTCTTGCCCATTTCTGCAGGATCGAAATGGAAATCAGCTGAGATCACCCCAAGAGGTGAGATGGGAACTGATGGTACAGGAGACTGAAGGGAGGGTGTTCTCAGTCTGAGAAGTTAGAGCCCAGTATGGAGTGGGGCGGGGAAAGCGTCTACATTCAAGTACGTCTCCAGATCCTACTGTCCCCGCACCCGCCCTTGTTCAACTGCTGGGCAGTTCTCCCATCCTAAAGCTGGGGCCCTGTTCCTGCCCTGTCTGTCCTCAGGAGGCGTTACAGCGATTGGTCAATCTCTATGGACTTCTACATGGCCTACAGGTCAGTAGGACAAGGGCTTGAATGGGGAAGGGGAGGAGCCAGGCTAGAGATGCCTGTTTAGGTGGGGCATGCCCATCCTAACAGGCCTTTGTAAATACCTCCCAATCCAGGCTCTCCAGGAGTGATGACCTGGGCCTCGGAGGGTGAGGGTGAGGGGCAGAAGAACACAGGGTTTTTGATATACCCTTCTGCCTGCATTCTATCCCCAGGCAGCTGTGGCCCAGCAGGACACTTTGATGGAAGCCCGGTTCCCTGAGGGCCCAGAGCGGCGAGAGAAGCTGTGCCGAGCCAACTCTCGGGATGGGGAGGCTGGCAGGGCTGGGGCTGCCCCTGTGGCCCCTGAAAAGCAGGCCACGGAACTGGCATTACTGCAGCGGCAACATGCGCTGCTGCAGGAGGAGCTGCGGCGCTGCCGGCGGCTAGGCGAAGAACGGGCGACCGAAGCTGGCAGCCTGGAGGCCCGGCTCCGGGAGAGTGAGCAGGCAAGGGCACTGCTGGAGCGGGAGGCCGAAGAGGCTCGAAGGCAGCTGGCCGCCCTGGGCCAGACGGAGCCACTCCCAGCCGAGGCCCCCTGGGCCCGCAGACCTGTGGATCCTCGGCGGCGCAGCCTCCCTGCAGGCGATGCCCTGTACTTGAGTTTCAACCCCCCACAGGTAAGGTGGCCTGCCATGGTGGATGGACCTGGTGTGGACATAAGGGTCTATGGAGCCCAAAAGAAATTGGGCCATTAGGGGTATGAGCCCAAATGCAATCAGGCAGCAAACTTGCAGGTTATTGAGATACTGGTTGGAGAACTGAAGAGAAATGTAGATGGGTGCAGGGGTGGAAGAGACTAACTCAGGTGGTGGTGCTGAAAGAGGTCAGTTAGTGGTGGATCTCCTGAAGGGGAGTCATGGGTGAGCCCCAGTGGGGAGAGCTGCTGCCTTCAGCCAAGCAGAGCCTGCAGTCTCCACACTGCTCAGTCCCCGGCCTGCTGTCCTTCCTGCCCACTGTCCACAGCCCAGCCGAGGCACCGACCGCCTGGATCTGCCCGTCACTACTCGCTCTGTCCATCGACACTTTGAGGACCGAGAGAGGCAGGAATTGGGGAGCCCCGAAGAGCGTCTGCAAGACAGCAGTGACCCTGACACCGGCAGCGAGGAGGAAGGTAGCAGCCGTCTGTCTCCGCCCCACAGTCCACGAGGTGAGACCTTGGCGGAGACATGGACCAGAGGTAGAGTGCAGCCTGGGTACAGGCCTTTGGGCTATGGCTTCCAAATGGGCCCTAACTGACCTGTGAGGCTTATAGTAACTCTAGGGAGGGACACCGAGAGGGCTAACTGTTTTGGCTGATGATGAATAGGTGGTGGAACTGTAGGAAGCAGAGTGTGGGGGCCTCTCTCCTCCAACTGGTTGGTGATTCTCAACCTTTACAAGTAGAAATAGATTAAAAAAAAAAAAAAAAAAAAGCACGGTGGCTTATGCCTGTAATCCTAATGCTTTGGGAGGCCAAGGCAGGAGGATTGCTTGAGCTCAGAATTTTGAGACCAGCCTGGGCAACATAGTGAGACCCCCTGCTTCTCTACAAAATATTATTTATTTATTTATTTTGTTATTTATTTATTTATTTTGAGACAGAATCTTGCTCTGTCGCCAGGTGCCAGGCTGGAGTGTAGTGGCATGATCTCGGCTCACTGCAACTTCCACCTCCCAGGTTCAAGCAATTCTCCTGCCTCAGCCTCCCGAGTAGCTGGGACTACAGGCACACGCCACCACGCCCAGCTAATTTTTGTATTTTAGTAGAGATGGGGTTTCACTTTGTTGGCCAGGATGGTCTTGATCTCTTGACCTTGTGATCCACCCTCCTTGGCCTCCCAAAGTGCTGGGATTACAGGCGTGAGCCACCGTGGGTGGCCTATTTTTATTTTTTTGAAATGGAATATTGCTCTGTTGCCCAGGCTGGAGTGCGGTGGTGCAGTCTCAGCTCACTGCAAGCTCTGCCTCCCAGGTTCAAGCAATTCTCCTTCCTCAGACTCCTGAGTAGCTGGAATTTCAGATGCCCGCCACCATAACCGGCTAATTTTTGTATTTTTAGTAGAGATGGGGTTTTACCATGTTCGTCAGGCTGGTCTCAAACTCCTGACCTTGTGATCTGCCTGCCCCAGCCTCCCAAAGTACTGAGATTACGAGTGTGAGCCACCACGCCTGGCCTATTTTTTTTTAATGGAGTCTCGCTCTGTCACCCAGGCTAGAGTACAGTGGTGTGATCTCAGCTTACTGCAACCTCCACTTCCGGGTTCAGGTGATTCTCCTGCCTCAGCCTCTCGAGTAGCTGGGATTACAGTTGTGTACCACCACATCTGGCTAATTTTTATGTATTTTTTAGTAGAGATGGGGTTTTGCCATGTTGGCTAGGCTGGTCTTGAACTCCCAACCTCAGGTGATCCACCCACCTCGGTCTCCCAAAGTGCTGGAATTACAGGCGTGAGCCACTGCACCCGGCCCCCCAAAATTGTTTTAATTAGCCAGGTGTGGTGGTGTGCACCTTTAGGCCTAGCTACTCGGGAGAGTGAGGTGAGAGGATCACTTGAGCCCAGCAGGTTGAGTTGGCAGTACTCGGTGATTGCGCCAGCATAGGCGACAGAACACAGACCCAGACACAGGATCTCGCTCTGAAATTTTTTTATTTTAGAGACAGGGTCTTGTGCTTTTGCAGAGGCTGGACTCAAACTCCTGGGCTCAAGTGATCCTCCCAGGTAGGTGGGGCTACAGGTGTATGCCACTGTGCTTGGAAGGAAATATATATATATATATAGAGAGAGAGAGAGAGAGAGAGAGAGAGACAGAGGTTTGCTGTTTTGCTCTGTCACCCACGCTGGAGCATAGTGGCACGATCTCAGCTCACTGCAACCTCTGCCTCCTGGGTTCAAGCAATTCTCATCCCTCAGTCTCCCAAGTAGCTAGGATTACAGGGGTGCGCCACCACATGCAGCTAATTTTTGGCGTTTTTAGTAGAGATGGGGTTTCACCATGTTGACCAGGCTAGTCTGCAACTCCTGGCCTCAAGTGATTTTCCTGTCTCGGCCTCTCAAAGTGCTGGGATTATAGGCACAAGCCACAGGGCCAATTCCCACCCCTCTTACCCCCTGCCTTTTTTTTTTTTTTTTTTTTTTTTTTTTGAGATAGAGTCTTGCTCCGTTGCCAGGCTGGAGTGCAGTGGCGCAATCTTGGTTCACTGCAACCTCCACCTCCTGGGTTCAAGCAATTCCTCTGCCTCAGCCTCCCGAGTAGCTAGGACTACAGGTGTACACCACCACTCCCAGCTAATTTTTGTTAGTAGAGACAGGGTTTCACCATGTTGTCCAGGATGGTCTTGATCTCCTGACCTCGTGATCCACCGACCTTGGGCTCCCAACGTGCTGGGATTACAGGCATGAGCCACCATTCCTGGCCCTTTTTTTTTTTTTGAGAGGGAGTCTCGCTCTGTCACCCAAGCTGGAGTGCAGTGGTGTGATCTCGGCTCACTGCAACTTTTGCCTCCTGGGTTCAAGCAATTCTCCTTCCTCACCCTCCTGAATAACTGGGACTACAGGTGCACGCTGCCACGCCCAGCTAATTTTTTGTATTTTTAGTAAAGACAGGGTTTCACCGTGTTGCCCAGGCTGGTCTCGAACTCCTGAGCCCAGGTGATCCACCTGCCTTGGCCTCCCAAAGTGCTGGGATTACAGGCGTGAGCCACTGTGCCCAGCCAAAGACCTTCAAGTTTTTACAGTTGGTTCATGAAATAAAAAATTACCAAAAGCTTTAATCTTAAAGTATTTTGTATTTTCCTAATCAGATTGTATATTTGAATACTGTAAAAGCGTATCAGGTACCTAGGTATGGATACCTTGCTAACTTTGTTGCCAGAGGTCTTTCCCTCACCCAAGAACTTATAGAACCCTGTCATCCCTTCATAGCCCCAGAGCCCCTGGCCCTGCAGATGGGGAGGCATTAGTATAGGGGTACAGTTCCTCATGGGAGTCTCTGCTCACTCACTGGCTTTGTCCTGTCCCCCTTCAGAGTTTACCAGAATGCAGGACATCCCGGAGGAGACGGAGAGCCGCGACGGGGAGGTGGTAGCCTCCGAGAGCTAAGGGGGCCCCTCCCCCTGCCCTGTGCCCCACTGAAGAACATTACTGAGGGGGGCTAACCTTGGGGACTCCAATTTGCCAATGATGAGGGAACATTTGAAGGAACTGCTAATTGTCCTTGCCAGCTCTTGGGATCCTTGGATACCTGGGGCCATTTAAGAAGCTGGGGGAATTAGGCCACAACACCCCCGAGGCATCCGAAAGCTACACCGCAGATGCCAATGGTTCATGCCTTCTTCCCTCCACTTTAGGAAAATTTATTTATTTATTGTTTATTAGTTATGGGGGGAGAGGCGAGATTTAAAGTACCAGGGACATGGGAACCAAGCCATAGGGATCAGAGGGCGTTGTCCTTGAACACTACTGGGGTTTATTCCGGCTCATCCACGCAGCTGCTGGGTTCTTGCCCTAACGCCCCTCCCCGGCAACACCTGTCTTAGAGGAGAGGCTGCAGCCACAGAACCCTACTGCCCTTTAATTAAAGGAGGGCTGTGGGCAGAGCCATGTCCCTTTCTCCTCCCCCCTCAACCTTGTACTGCTGTTCTCCCTCTCTCCGTCCTTTATGGAAGTCCCGGGAGATAACCTGGCTTCCTGGAGTTGATGGAATAGAGGTTGGGGTGGCCATAATGGTTTGTTGGGGGCGAGGGAAATACCCACAGGGCCCAGAATGTTCTGATGTTGTTTTGTTTTCTTTTTTGTACCAAAGTCAACTGCACGTGTTTTACATTTTTAAGAGATCGTAGGCAATTAGAGATCGAAGCCTCCTATCTCCACATCTCTGAAGAAGTTGAGGGGTGGGGGAGACAGTGACCTCTGCCTTCATCTGCAGTAACGGGGGGACCTATACTGACCTCTTCCCCAGCCATTTGGAAACAAGTTCTAGGGTGGGTTGGGACATTTCCAGGAGCCCTGACCTCATCTTCCACCTCAGCCACCATGACCTGAAACCTCAGCGTGAATTTGGGGGATTTTTCAGTGGAACCCCTGCCCCCAAATGCCGACCAGCCCCAGTGTTTTCTTTTTTCTGCCAATTTGGTTGTTTAAAAAAAAGAATCAGGGAAAATTAAAAACCTGGAACTTCACAAGGTACTGTTTCCCGTTATGTCTGCCAGTTCTGAGGAGGATGAAAGGAGAGAGCCGGGCAGTGACTGTTTCCCTGAAAGGGGCCTTTTTCTCTCACCGAAAGGACAGCGTCTGCCTCACTGAAGACAGGGGGCACTAACAAAAGTAACCACTGAAAATCTTTTTTTCGTTTTTTAATGTACCAGTACAAGGATAAAAACAAAGAGGGCACACAGGTTCCGATGTCGGGAATTCCGCTTTCAGGAAATGTGTGTCCATCGTATTTGTATGCCATGCTCAGCCATCGCCTCCACCTGTTGCCCTGGTCCCCAGCCTCATTCATTGTCAGATCCAGCCCCCATCTGCCCTTGTTCATCTCCATGGCGTCGGGCCCTGGGGTTGCCCTCACAGGAGCTGCTCTTTTACTTCGCCTCTTTGAGAGGCAGTGAGAGATGAGCTGGTTTCAGTTCTTGGTTTTAGTTAGTTTTACTTCCTGTTCCCGGTTGGTACTTACTTTGGGGCTTTGCGGGGAGGGGAGGAGGGGAGAGTCTAGGGTTGTGTATAAATGCAGGTACAAGTTCACATCCCCATGGGGTTGGATTAGGAGAATGGGGCTCAGGCCCTCAGCTAGAAAGAGGAATTGAAATCATGTGGGGAGCAGGCTGGGGGAGCAGCCAGCACCCTCCCCTTCCGTAACTCATTCTCCAGCATCAAACCTTTACAAGGTGCTTTCTCAGCCATTACCGGGATCCTGAGAATGGGGAATTGTTCTCATTTTATGTGCAGGGAAACCTAGGTGCACAAAGCTTGCCAGTACAGGAAGGAGCTGGCTTTTTTATTTTTTGAGATTGAGTTTTGCTTTTGTTGCCCAGGCTGGAGTTCAATGGCACAATCTCAGCTCACTGCAACCTCTGCCTCCCAAGTTTAAGCAACTCTCCTGCCTCAGCCTCCCAAGTAGCTGGGATTACAGGCATGCGCCACCACGCTCAGCTAATTTTCTGTATCTTTAGTAGAAATGGGGTTTCACTATGTTGGCCAGGCTGCTCTCCAACTCCTTACCTCATGATCCTGTCACTTCGGCCTCCCAAAGTGCTGGGATTACAGGTGTGAGCCACCGCACCCAGGTTTGTTTTTGTTTTTTGTTTTTTTTTGAGTTGGGGTTTCACCAGGTTGATCAGGCTGGTCTCGAGCTCCTGACTTCATGATCCGTCCGCCTAGGCCTCCCAAAGTGCTGGGATTACAGGCATGAGCCACCGAGCGCAGCCTATAATATTTGCATTTTTAATAGAGATGGTGTTTCTCCATGTTGGTCAGGCTGGTCTTGAACTCCCGATCTCAGGTGATCTGCCTGCCTCGGCCTCTAAAAGTACTGGGATTACAGGCTTGAGCCACCTCACCAGCCTTCTTAGTTCTAGTCCATCACTTTTCTCCCTTGGCTACTCTGCCTAAAAATATCAGGGCTTCAGGTTTCACCCACACAGACACAGGGCTCAGCAGCTGCCTGCCAAGTCAGCTGGAAGCAGCTCAGAGCTGTGAAGGTAGAACATTTAGGTGGGGAAGGAAGGCAGGTGAGGGTGGGGTGGCGATATCAGATAGCATGCAGAGACCACCAAAAAAGGGGAATGCAGGTTCTCCCAGAATCCTCCACAGGTCCAGTGAGAGATGCTGGTCAGAAGAGAACACAGAAACCTGGAGACACAGCTCAGAGTGGGTGTGAAGTCCACTGCTGCTTTCTTCCCAGCAGTGCTGTCCCTTCTGCCACCACGTTACCAACCTCTGCCCACCACACATACACATCTTCAGCCCCAGAACGTGGGGCACAAACATTTGTCTGATGTGGCTGTTCCTGAGAGCTGGGCCCCTTCCTCACATCTTTAACCATTGTGTCCCCTGTCCCCTCCCTAACCCACTTTTGGGAACCTACAGCCTTTTTTTTTTTTTGAGACGGAGTTTCACTCATGTTACCCAGGCTGGAGTGCAATGGCGCAATCTCGGCTCACCGCAACCTCCGCTTCCTGGGTTCAGGCAATTCTCCTGCCTCAGCCTCCTGAGTAGCTGGGATTACAGGCACGCACCACCATGCCCAGCTAATTTTTTGTAGTTTTAGTAGAGACGAGGTTTCACCATGATGACCAGGATGGTCTCGATCTCTTGACCTCGTGATCCACCCGCCTCGGCCTCCCAAAGTGCTGGGATTACAGGCTTGAGCCACCGTGCCCGGCCGGGAACCTACAGTCTTAACCTCTGTCCCTCCTGCTGAAGTTTCAAAGCCATCTGGCTTTGCGTTCTAGGGTGTCAGGGCCCAGGTTCTCACCAAAACATTGCTGTCTTTCCATTCCAAGAGGAGCTCCAGGCCGCCTGCTCTGCCCAGCCCTCCCTTCTCCATCCAGCTGCCCCCTCCTCCTCCCCCTCCCCACCAAGAGCATTCATCTCTGACTTGGACCTGTGTACACTTTGTCAATATTTACCTCCGGGGCCCATAAAGCAGAGATGCCCCCCGAGGAGCCAATATCCGGAGGCGAGCAAGGCCGTCAGAGGAGCTGTTGGGGTGGGAAGACGGTTGCTTAGGTGGGGGAGGATTTTCCATTGCCTGCATGGGCTAGGAATAGACCTGGAGTTTTGGAGCTAGTTTAAACATCATCAAAAAGAGGAAATTAAACAAGAGGCTAATTAAGTTCCTTTCACATTGCTTAATCTGTTGTGAATTGGGTGCCTCTTTGGAGCCTCTGCCCAGCAATTAAAGGAACTGGGACAGGGGGCACCTGGAGGCACTGTGGCTTCCCCCTTCACAGGGGGCTCTGCATTTAATAAGGTGGCACTGCTCCCAGCTGCTGCCCCAGGAGCCTGAGCACCCTGTGTCCTCATGGGTTCCAAGACATGCCAGAGAACCTGAGGAGGGGGCAGTGAAAGTGGGAGCTCTACCCCATCTTCCCTCTGCCTTCCTCCTTTCTAGAGGCTGCCTCCCAGAAAACCCTTCTGATGGCTGACCTTTATCATTGATGTGTCTCAATATGGGAACCACAGAGGAGTCCCCTATCCTGGAGACCTGGATAACACACCACCTTCAAGAGAGGCGTAGGGGCCAAGCTCTGAGGTTTTTCTTGTTTTTGTTTTTGAGACAGAGTTTCACTCTTTCGCCCAGATTGGAGTTCAGTGGCACAGTCTTGGCTCACTGCAACCTCCACCTTCCTGTTTCAAGCGATTCTCCTGCCTCAGCCTCCCAGGTAGCTGGGATTACAGGTGCCCGCCACCACGCCCAGCTGATTTTTTTGTATTTTAGTAGAGACGGGGTTTCACCATGTTGGCCAAGCTGGTCTCGAGCTCCTGACCTTGTGATCTGCCTGCCTCGGCCGTCCAAAGTGCTGGGATTACAGGCATGAGCCACCATACCTACCTGTTTATGTGAAACTTTCATTATACCTCACTTTGGAGCACATAAAGCCATTCCAGATGAGACATGGTTCCCCATCGTGATCTCCCAGCTGCACCCTTATTTCCTCCCTTCTCTCTGTCTCCATTTTACACAGGATATAAGAATAATAACTAACCGTATATTTCACTGTTAAATCTTTTTTTTTTTTTTTTTTTGAGACAGAGTCTTGTTCTGTCGCCAGGTACCAGGCTGGAGTGCAGTGGCGCAATCTTGGCTCACTGCAATCTCCACCTCCTGGGTTCAAGCAATTCTCCTGCCTCAGTTTCATAAGTAGCTGGGACTACAAGCGCGGGCCACCATGCCCAGCTAATTTTTGTATTTTTAGTAGAGACAGCGTTTCTCCATGTTGGCCAGGATGGTCTCGATCTCTTGACCTTGTGATCCGCCCGCCTCAGCCTCCCAAAGTGCTGGGATTATAGGTGTGAGCCAGCATGCCCGGCTGTTAAATCTTCAGTAGCCCATTTTGCAGGGGAGAACGGTGAGGTACAAAGAGGTAAAGTAATTTGCTGGAGGTAAAGGTGTGAATCCAGGTGCTCCGACACTCAGATTGACGCTCTGAGCTTTGCACTTGGGGCAGGGAGGAGGACTAGCACCACTTTCTGAGGTCTCCACTTTTGTGACTCCACCTGCAGCCTATTCTCCCAGTTGCCCCCCTTTTAATTTCTCACCTCCCTTCACCCCACCCATGTCTTTGACTTGTCATCATCTTCTCTTCTTTCAAATCCTGATTTAAAGGGAGACACACAGGCACTCCAGTCAGCACCAGGGTTTTACACCCAGGGCTGGGAATTTCAGCAGTATCCCACACCTGGCATCCCTTTAGGGGAACTATGGCTTTTGCAGCTGAGGCCTCTGTAGGCAGCAAGTTTCAGTGGTCACTACTGAGATGGTAAGGTGGGGACAGGGGAAGAGGGTATTTGTAGCCTTGATACCAGAGAAAGACAAGGGATACCCTGTTTTGAGGTGGGGGGGTACAGGCAGAGGGAGATGGGCACTGACCTCTGATTCATTAGCCTGGAATCTTTAGGGAAGTTTTCCTGGGAATTCTTGCAGAAGGCAGAAATGGAGCAACGAATCCTTTTGTTCCACACTGAACTGGAGGTGGAACTGGGATAAAAGGTCAAACAATTTGTGGATAATCCAGAGGTTTATTCTCAGATCCTCCTCTTTTTCCATCTCCTAATAAAGACTTAAGCTTTGTCACACCCAGCTCTGATCTGGGCCCCCGCTTCCCCCATTCACCACACGCAGAATTGGGGATCAAAGATGAGACTTTTCTCCAAGGGCGCTGCAGCCTGCCAGAGGGGGCAGCTTCTCCCCAGGACTCAAGTATCCTACACTTGGTGGATCTCAGAAAGAGGAGTGTATTCAGCTTGCGCCCTTCACTCGGTGTCCATCTGTCCAGGTTGGTGAGCAGGGTAGAAGGGCCGCACTCCAGGGGGTTGCTCAAGACCCACCGCCTGCCTGCCCGCTTTAAGGCTACTTATTGCACCCAGCCTCCACCCTGGGGCCACAGCCTGGATCGCAGATCCCTGAAGGTGTCTGCCAGAGCCTGCCGGGACTCCCGCCTCAGGAGACAGTACAGCACAGGGTTGAGGCAGCTGTTGCTGTGAGCCAAGCATGTAGTGACAGGGAAGACATATGTATGGATAGTATAGAAAGTGCTGTTCCATGGCACCAGGTCAAACTTCACCAGGACACCCCAGAGAGTGACCACATGGTTGGGAAACAAGCAGAGGAAAAAGGAAGCCATCAGGATGCAGACAGAGCGGGCCACGACCCTGCTGTCCTGCCGCCGCCGTTGCCGTCGCCGCAGGAAGGCCAGAAGCAGCAGGTAGCTGGTGGTGATGACGCCCAAGGGCACCATGAAAGCCAGCACCACCCTCTGTAGCTGGTAGGCCCCCAGCCAGTACCTGCTGGGGAAGCGCAGCAGGCAAAGACGCACACCCCATACCTCACCCTCCACCCCAAAAACAGCTGTGGGCACCGTCACCAGGGCAGCTGCCACCCACACTGCCAGGGTGGCTATTCGGGCCCAGAAGAGTGAGAGGTGGGTACCTGGCCCCACAGCCATGGCCACCACCCAGTAGCGAGCAACACTCAGTACCATGATGAGGAAGATGCTGGCATAGACGTTGAGGACAGTGGCCGTCAGAACCATCTTGCAGAGGGCACCTCCAAAGGGCCAGTGAAAATCCAGTGCCGACTCGGCTGCCCAGAAGGGGAGAGTGAGTGCCAGTCCCAGGTCCGCCAGAGCCAGATTGAAGACGAAGGTGTCTGAAGGTGGGCCAGGGGCTCGCCGGGCACAGTTACTCAGTACCCACAGCACCGCCAAATTTCCCAGCAAGCCAATGGCCCCCACAAGCCCATAGGCCAGGGCAACCGTGACCCTCAGGACTAGGAATTCGACAGGCATCGCAGCATCATCAGCACTTGGCACACTGCCTCCGGAGGCATTGGCCCAGAAGAACGTGGGTGGAGAGGCAGAAGTATTGAGTGTGGGCATCGCAGGGCATCAGAGATTGGTGGTGCTGAGCAGAGAGATCTGCAAGTGCCTGCCAGACTGGCAGAGGCCACTGCAGGCTCTCAGCAGGAGGCTCTAGAACTAAGTGCTTCTCTGGGGCCTCCGGTGAGCCCTGGCCCACGCCCACACCTCAGAGGGAGGGGTGTGGACAGGACAACCCACCACGTCCCTGTGGGTCAAGATTGGTGGTGGGTGGGGCAGGGTGAGGAAGAGCCTGAACCCTAGGGTGTATGCGCATGCGCCCGCCTGCAAGAAGCACTCTAAATGGCAGAGAGGGAGGGGAGAAGGGAGAGTTACCCCTCTATGGAGGACAGCCCCAAGCCTCCACCCCAGGGAGAGAGCTGGAGGTTCCCTGTCCCAGAGATGACAGGAACCAAACTAGAGCTGCCTCTGTTCCTAACAGTGTGCAGAGGCCTCCCTCCTCTGTAGAAAGTGTTCCCTTAGGGCCCAAAGGAAGGGGCCTCGGAGGTGGTATAGAGGCAGGAAATCAACATGGGTGTCTGAGAAAGGAGAGCACAGAGGCTGCAGTCTCAGACCTGCTACTCACTAGCTGTGTGACTAGGAGTGTTACTTTGATTCCCTGAGCTGTTTTCTTCCTTAAAATTTTCAGATAAGTCTGCTTCACAGGAGTGGTGTGATGAAATGAGAGAATACGTGTGATTTGTATGTCTGTGTGTGAATATTTCAAAGAAGTTTGGGGTGTTTGTGGCAGAAGGGTACTGAGCAGCTATTACCATGCCCAGGGAACAGTGCCAACTAAAACAGGTTGGAATTCATCTCCACAGCGGTGACCTTGAGGCTAAGAGTGGGGAGGGAAAGGAGAGAGGAAGTCACAGCTTCCTGTTTCCTCCCCACTGGGAACACTGGGCCTGGAGGGCCTGTGTGGACGTGGGCATGCCCTCAGTTCTGTTCCTGCTCCTGATAATTAAATATTCCTGCTAACATCTATCATCACCCTTTCCCCCTTTCCTGCCCTATTCAGTGGATAGAGCTCAGTGATCCCCCCACTCTCTCCTGCAAACTCCATGTCAGAGCTAAGGATCCTGAGATACACCCTCACCACACCTCTTCCTGTCTCCCCATGATCTCAATCGTAACTGGGGAAAAAAATGCTTCATTGGGCCCTTCCCTTTCATTGCCACATCTCTACCTACAGCAGAAGGAGCTGTGGTGGGGACAAAGAGAAGGCAGGAGGTGGGTAGGCAAAAGAGTAAGGCTTTCTCAAGGATTCCAACATATTCAGCACCTTCTTCCCCTCTGCCGGCTAATTAAGATAATGTTCAATATCCAGTTCCCTGGCAGTGCTGGGGGAAGAGAGGGGCCCTTTGCGACAATAAATCAGCAGTGGGCTTTGTGAACGCATAGGAGAAACCCAGAGGTGAGAGTGATCCAGGCTGGGTGCCAAGATGTTGGGGCTTTCTAACCAGGGATGAGTATGAACAGGGCGGCAGAAGGGGAGTGCCCAGCCCCCGAGGTCAGGTGAACCCCAGAGGCTACCTCCTGGCCTCGTGGCTGCTTCTGTGTGATTGTATCATCACTCTGTCTCTTGGGGCTATGTCTATTTCTCTGCCCGCCCAGAATCACCTTGCCAATCTGGCAGTTAAGATAACTGGGCGTGTAATCCCAGCACTTTGGGAGGCTGAGGCGGGCGGATCACCTGAGGTTGGGAGTTGAAGACCAGCCTGACCAACATGGAAAAACCTGATCTCTACTAAAAATACAAAACTAGCCGGGCCTGGTGGCACATGCCTGTAATCCCAGCTACTCAGGAGGCTGAGGCAGGAGAATCACTTGAACCTGGGAGGCGGAGATTACAGTAAGCTGAGATCACAGCATTGCACTCCAGCCTGGGCAACAAGAGTGAAACTCCATCTAAAAAA
>NW_022437059.1:249499-281044 GCF_009761245.1 Sapajus apella | reverse complement strand
GAGGCCAAGGTGGGCAAATTCCCTGAGCTCAGGAGTTTGAGACCAGCCTGAGTAACACAGTGAAACCCCATCTCTACTAAAATGCCAAAAATTAGCCAGGTGTGGCACCTTGCACCTAGAGTCCCAGCCACTCTGGAGGCTGAGGTAGGAGACTTGCTTGAACCCGGAGATGGAGACTGCCATGTGCCGAGATTGTGCCACTGTTCTCAGCCTGGGTACCAGAGTGAGACTCCATCTCCCAAAATAAAAATAAAACTGCTTCATGCTTTGGACTTTCTTTCTTTATTGGCTTAGAGAAAATAAAGTGGGCCAGAATTCCAGGGTTCTGTTATTCATTTCAAACATCTGGTCCTCTGACCATTTCTTTACCTTTTTATCGTTTCTAGTCCTGTGTCTTTCCCTTGGTCTGACTATCAACACTCCCTTGTGGTTATGTAGAGAGGTGATGCCACCAGCTGGCCATGTCTAAGAACTTCATTTGTCTAGCATTTTGTTCGTTCGTTCGTTCGTTCGTTCGTTCATTCATTCATTCATTCATTCATTCTCTCACTAATCACAGCATTCCCTGAACCCTACTGTGTGCCAGACACTGTGCTTGATGCTGGGAGGCAAAAACAAAAAATATAGTCACTCTCTTCATAGAAAGTAAACTTTTTAGATGGAAGGGATCTTTAGACCATCTTGTTCAACTTCTTATTTTATGTAGAATGAGAGTGATTTGCCCAAAACCACCAGGGAGGTGACAGTAAAGTCAGGGTTTGAGATAAAAGTCTCTTGACTCCTAGGATTCTTTTCCACTATATCACGAACCCTGAGGGAAACAATGCCAGGACGTGGACAGAAGGGCAGTGACAACTCCTTTTGAGATGATTGTTCACTCACAGCTGCTGGGAAATGAGGAGGAACTAGATTCAGCAAAAATGCTTGTGCTGTCCCCTACCTTCATATTACCCTATACAGCCAGACTTTGCCAGTGCCATTTTCTTGTCTGTTTTTACTAACTTATAGGCAGCGCAGTCAGAATCGGCCACCAGTGCCATCTTCCATCTCAGAGTCCAAGGACCTGTAGTGGTAGATTATGGTGTCTTCCATAAAAAGGACTTCTAGGAGCCGAACCCTCCTCTCAGTCACCTGAATATCCACCGCTCCCTCAGCCCGCATGTCTCTCCAGCCCCACATCCCTGTCCCTGCACTTCACAGCCTGGGCTATAGAGTCTCCGAAGGGGAATTGGAGAGGAGGAAGAAGGAACAAAGTTATCACTCTACAGAGCACAGAGAGGAGGGAGCTTTGCATTTGCATTTGCGTTTGTAGTGGAGGGGACAGAAACTAAACCCCTGGGGGAACTACAAATGGCAGGAGTAGGAAACCTACCCCTAATCCAAATCCCTAAACTCACATCAACCCAAGGAGCCACCATCTCTACGCTGTCCTATGTCTGCCAATGTTCATTGGGGAAAACTCTCCAGTATTGGTAAGGGGTATGGGCAGCTCCAATGCCCAGGAGCGGGTTCTAAATCAGTCTCTCATTGCTTGAACTGGGCCCCAGGAGGCGGAGGTTGGAGTGAGCTGAGATCGAGCCACTGCATTCCGGCCTGGGCTACAGAGTGAGACGCCATCTCAAAAAAAAGAAAAAAAAAGAAAAAAATCAGTCTCTCTCTCTCCCCCCACCACCTTCTAACTTTCTGTTTTGGAATAGTTTTAGATTTACAGAAAAATGGCAAAGGCATGAGAATTATACATCTCATTTGTCTTCCAAAGTAAAACTGGCAGAGCACTAAAGAAAAGAATTGTAACAAAAGATGTGCAAGCCAGGCGTGGTGGCTCACGCCTGTAATCCCAGCACTTTGGGAGGCTGAGGCAGGCGGATCACGAGGTCAATAGATCGAGACCATCCTGGCCAACATGGTGAAACCCGTCTCTACAGAAAATACAAAAATTAGCTGGGCATGGTGGACGTGCCTGTAGTCCCAGCTATTCGGGAGGCTGAGGCAGGAGAATTGCTTGAACCCCAGAGGTGGAGATTGAAGTGAGCTCAGATTGCGCCACTGCACTACAGCCTGGCGCCTGGCAACACAGCAAGACTGTCAAGAAAAAAAAAAAAATACACTGGGTAACCTCATGGCAATCCAAGCACATGGTACAAAATATAACCAGGCCTCACAGGGGCTAGAAAAGGGGCTGTATACTCTCATTTTTTTTTTTTTTTGAATAGCTGCTCCGTTATTCTTTTTTGTTAGATTTCCCCTTGTAAAAAAGTGGAAAAACATTTCTAAAACTATTTTTGGAGGTGGCATCAGAATCCCTCATAGGAAATCTCCTTGCTTGGAAAAATTATTCAATAAATGCTTGAGGTAGCACCCCTACGGGCGATGTGATGAACACTGGAGACATTGGAAAACCCCACCCTCCATCTTTTCATTTTTTCCCATCACAACTCCTACTGCTGTGGGAAAGAATATTAGGCTAAAACAGCATGACCCAGTTGGGCATTTTCCAAGGTTGGGCTGATCTAAATGAATTTGGGGGAGATACTCTGGAGGCAGGTATGGGAATGCAGTACCACCATCTGGAGAAAAGGTGACTGAATCTTAGCTAGAAAGTGCCACTGAAACAACAGGGGAGTAGCAAGGATGTGCTCTCCAAGCTGTCACTGCCTTGGAGTTGGTAGTAAATGGCCTAATAATACCTAAATGAGCACTAGGAAAGAATCACTGAGATTCATATGTCAATTTTTGACCATGCACCCAACAGAAAGGAAAAAATAACCTCAGCCTAACCTATCTCACTTTAGAGAGACTTTTTCAGTTAGCAGTAGAACAAAGTGCTATTGAATTGAGTTTAGAAAATCAGATTCTGGCCGGGCGCGGTGGCTCAAGCCTGTAATCCCAGCACTTTGGGAGGCCGAGGCAGGCAGATCACAAGGTCAGGAATTCAAGACCACCGTGGCCAATGTGGTGAAATCCCATCTCTACTAAAAATAGAAAAAAATTAGCTGGGCATGGCGGCGCATGCCTGTAATCCCAGCTACTCCAGGGGCTGAGGCAGGAGAATCATTTAAACTGAGGGGTCGGAGGCTGCAGTGAGCCAAGATCACATCACTGCACTCCAGCCTGGGCAACAGAGTGAGACTCCGTCTCAAAAAAAAAAGAAAAAGAAAAGAAAATCAGATTCGATTGTATCAATAGAGAAATGTTTTATTATTTTTGTTGTTGCTCTGTCACCCAGGCTGGAGTGCAGTGGCGTGATCATGGCTCACTGCTGCTCAATCTTCTCGGTTCAAGTGATTCTCCTACTGCAAGTAGTACTCAGGAGGCTGAGGCAGGAAAATCATTTGAACCCAGGAGGCGGAGGTTGCAGTGAGATGAGATTGTGCCATTTGCACTCCAGCGTGAGCAACAAGAGCAAAACTTTGTCTCAAAAGTAGCTGAGACTACAGGTGTGCCACCACACTGGCTAATTTTTATTTTTTGTGGAGATGGGGTCTCACTATGTTGTCTCGGCCTTAAGTGATCCACCAGCCTCAGTGTCCCAAAGTGCTGGGATTATACATATGAGCCACCTCACTTGGCCATGAAAAGAGAAACGTTATTGGTGAAATTAAGACTTTTATGAGAATTATAAGGCTGGGCACAGTGGCTCACACCTGTAATCCCAAATTTTTGGGAGGCCAAGGCAGGTGGATCACTTGAGGTCAAGAGTTCAATACCAACCTGGTCAACATGGTGAAACCCTATCTCTATTAAAAATACAAAAATTAGCCAGTTATGGTGGCAGGCACCTGTAATCCCAGCTACTCAGGAAGCTGAGGCAGGAGAATCGCTTGACCCCAGCAGGTGAAGGTTGCAGTGAGCTGAGATGGTGTCATTGCACTCTAACCTGGGCAAAAAGAGTGAAACTCCATCTCAAAAAAAGAAAAAGAAATAATTATAGATAAATGAACTAAACATTTAACTTAAGAAAGTAAGGAGGGAAAACAATATAAATCTTCCCAAAAGGAGAAGATAAATAATAAAAAATAAAACTTAATATGGAATTGCGGGGTGTGGTGGCTCACACCTGTAATCCCGGCTCTTTGGGAGGGTGAGGCAGGTAAATCACCTGAGGTTAGGAGTTCAAGACCAGCCTGGCCAACATGGTGAAACCCTGTCTCCATTAAAATACAAAAACTTTGCTGGGCATGGTGGCAGGCACCTGTAATCCCAGCTACTTAGGAGGCTGAGGCAGGAGAATCATCTGAACTCAGGAGGCGGAGGTTGCAATGAGACAAGATCATGCCATTTGCAACAAGAGCAAAACTTCGTCTCAAAGAAAAAAAAATTGAATTGATGAGCAAATTGATGAAAAAAACAAGGAAAGTAAAAAGAAAAAAAAAAAGTTTTTTTAAAAATTGAAAATATCAAGTGTTGGGGATGATGTGGAGTAATAGGAACCGCGGTACATTGCTGGTGGCCATGTAAAATAGTGCAGCCAGTTGCTTTGACAGTTCCACAAAAGTTAAACAAGACATCCATATGATGTAGCAATTCTGCTCCTACATATAAACCCTAAAGAATTAAAAATAGGTACTTAAATACTTGTGAATGTTCACAGCAGCACTATTTACAATAACCAAGAGGTGGAAACAACTCAAATGTTCATCAATGGATGAATGGATAAATTGTGGTCTGTACATCCAATGGAAAATAAATTCGGTGATAAAAAAGAATGAAGTTTATTCAGTGATTAAAAAAAGAATGAAGCTCTGACATACACTACAACATGGATAAACTCTGAAAACATTGAAAGTGAAAGAAGCCAGACACAAAAGGCCACACATTGTGTAATTCCATTTACATAAAATGTATAGAATAGGTAAATTCAGAGAAACATTGGATTAGTGGTAGTCCCTGTCTTGCTGGGTGAGATACATGGGAAGTGACTGTTAATAGGTGAGGGGTTTCTTTTTGGGGTGATGAAAATAATCTGGAATTACATAATGGTGATTGTGACACAATCTTGTGGACACACCAAAAAACACTGAATTGTGCACTTATATTTACTCTTTTTAGGCTGGGCACATCTGTAATCCTAGCACTCTAGGAGGCCGAGGCAGATGAATCACGAGCTCAGGAGTTCAAGACCAGCCTGGTCAACATGGTGAAACCCAGTCTCTACTAAAAATACAAAAAATTAGCTGGGCGTGGTGGCGAGCGCCTGTAATCCCAGCTACTCAGGAGGCTGAGGGATGAGAATCACTTGAACTCGGGAGGTGCAGGTTCCAGTGAGCCGAGATCGTGCCACTGCACTCCACCACAGACGACAGTGCGAGACTCCTTCTCAAAAAACAAACAAAAAAAAAAACTTTAGCTTACAGAATCAACTCAACAAACTCCTCAGCGTAGCACTCAGGGCCTTTCATCTTCTGGCCTCCCGCCCTCCAGCCAGCGCAACCGTTAAGTACACAGATTCCAGAAAAGGGTGCTCCATAACCTACGCTTGATCACCTCTCCAGCACTCAACCGGCTTTTTAGCGTCCCGTTCTTAGACGCTCCAGCAAGATGAGCAGCTTGTCTTCTTCGACCTTTGCTTAATATACAATTCTATCATACCTATTTGCCTGCGCGCCTGCCCTGCCACACTGAGTACCAGAATGGCAAGGCCTGTGGCTTATTCATCTTCATATTCCCTGCTTGGTGCACAGAAATGAAGCAAACAGATAATAAATTCTTCAAATGATCTTTGCAACGAATCTAAGTAACAGAAACGTGAAACGGACAAAAGCCGCGGGAAGGCTGTCTCCCCAGACAGAAACTGGGACTCAATACAAACGTAGCGGAATTTGAGGAGAAACCTGTTTAATCTCCTGACTCATGCGTATTGTCTTCCAGTCTAACAACATGCCCACGATAAAGATGGATTCTGCTAGCCCCGATTCCGCCTTTATAGTACGCATAGCAGCCATCCTTCTTAAGGGTAAGGCGCAACCCGGAAGATCACACCCTACCTGCTTCAGAAATGCAGGACGCCTTTAAATGATGGAGCGTCCAATCGGAATCGACATTTTCACCGGAACCGCTCGGCTTCACGACCGGAAGAGGCTGTGCGAAAGAGCGTTGCGGCGGAAGTGACGGGAAAGTGGTAGTCGGGTAGTTGGCGGGTGGTTGAGTAGAGCCGGTCGCCATGTCCGCGGGGAGCGCGACACATCCTGGAGCTGGCGGGTAAGGCTTCAGGGGCGAGGGCATTGGAGCGCGTACTGTGGCACGGGAGAGGCGGAGGGACCCTGAGAAGCTGCGTATGGGATGGAGAGGCCCTTAAGTGGGAAGCGGGGGCTTGGGCGTTCGGGGAGAAGGATCTTGAGCAGGCCAGGGGCCCTTAAAGGGCCGGCGGGGATCTGAGGGAGGAGGGAAGCGGGGATTTTTGGAAGGGCGAGCCAAGGGGAAGGCGTAAACCAGAGCGTACAGGGCAGAGTGGAGTCGTTGGATAGAGATGACAGTAGAAACGAAAGATTTGGGGGAAGCGTTTGAAAGAAGTAGGGGTTTGTTAAATATAGCAATAATCGTTTAAGGAGAGGGGAGTTGTAGATTTGGAAGGTGATTCGGAGGTGGAAATGGAATATAGAGGGAAAATGGGGTGCTAAGGCATAGTAAGGAAAGAATAACATACATGAAAGCTTTGGGGCCTAATGTTTTCCTTTTTCTACATATAGCCGCCGCAGCAAATGGGACCAACCAGCTCCAGCCCCACTTCTCTTCCTCCCGCCAGCGGCCCCAGGTGGCGAGGTCACCAACAGTGGGGGAAGTCCTGGGGGCACCACAGCTGCTCCTTCAGGAGCCTTGGATGCCGCTGCCGCTGTGGCTGCCAAGATCAATGCCATGCTCATGGCAAAAGGGAAGCTGAAACCAACTCAGAATGCTTCTGAGAAGGTATTTGAAGTTGATGGGTCTTCACTAATTGCGAATGTAATAGTTGTTTCATAATCCTGTGATCTCATAATCATTTGTATTAGTTTAAAAAAGAATGGATATAGTAGTTTAGAGATCATTTAGTTTTGGAATATTCCAGATGACATTTTGTCACAAATACATACTTATGAGACATTTTTGATTGGGCTGATTACATTTATGGACCAAATACCTTGTCTTGTCCTTGTTCACTTTGTTCACCTTGAGTTATGTTTCCGTAGTCGTTTAAAGCAACATAACATGTTTTTAACATGTGTGCTTTTTCCCTGAAGTCAAAAGAGAAGTTCAGGTAAATCAAGTGAGCTTCAAAGTGTCATCTCCAATTAGAACCTGAAGTGGTGTTTTTTGTGTGTTTTTTTTTTTTTGAGACAGAATCTCATCTGTCACCCAGGCTAGAGTGCAGTGGTATGATCTCGGCTTACTACAACCTCTGTCTCCCGGCTTCAAGTGATTCTCCTGCCTCAGCCTCCCAAGTAGCTGGGATTACAGGCACATGCCACCATACCCGGCTAATTTTTTTTTTTTTTTTTTTTTGTATTTTTAGTGGAGACAGGTTTTGCCATGCTGGCCAGGCTCCTTTCAACCTCCAAAGTGCTGGGATTACAGGTGTGAGCCACCACGCCCGGACTATTGTTTGCAAAGACTGTGTGAGTCAGTTGTCCGTTTCTAAGGTTTATGAGGAAAAATTAAAGCATCTTGACAGGCCAGGCACGGTAATTCACGCCTGTAATCCCATCACTTTGGGAGGCTGAAGCGGGAGATCATCTGAGGACAGGAGTTTGAGACCAGCCTGGCCAACATGGTGAAACCCCATATCTAATTAAAATACAAAAAGTAGCTGGACATGGCGGCACATGCCTGTAATCCCAGCTACTAGGGAGGTGGAGGCTGAGGCAAGAGAATCGCTTGAACCGGGAGGTGGAGGTTGCAGTGAGCAGAGATGATGCCATTGCACTCCTTGCCTCAAAAAAAAAAAAAGGCATCTTGACAAAGATAGAATGCTCCTTGCTCCTTGTATATTAAGATTCTTAATACTGATGTCAATCATTTAAGGTTTCTTTTTTCTTCAGAATAATTCATTTTTTTTTAAATTTAATTGTATTTTTTTATAGAGATGGCATTTAACCATGTTGGCCAGGCTGGTCTCAAACTCCTGACCTCAGGCAATCCACCCACCTCGGACTCCCAAAGTGCTGGGATTACGGGCATGAACCACCTCGCCCAGCCAAATAATACTCTTTTTTTAAAAAGATATTTGACCTCACCAGGATACATAAATACTGGATTTAGAGTCATAAAACCTAGGCTTGAAACCTATTATCCACAGTTACTGGTTACGTGGCTTTGGCATAATGAAACTCAGCTTTGTTAGTAACATAAACCTGCATTGTCTAGTGCAGTAGTCACTAGCCTCATCTGGCAATTTAAATTAAAATTAAGGGGCTGGCTACGGTGGCTCACACCTGTAGTCCCAGCTCCTCTGTAATCCTTGGATTCTTGGGAGGCTAAGGTGGGCAGATCACCAGAGCCTAGGAGTTTGATACTGCATTGAGCTGTCATTATGCCACTGCATTCCAGCCTGAGTAACAGAATGAGACCTGTGTAAATAGTAATAATAATTAAACACATTTTCAGCTTCCAGAACTGCAAGAAATAAATTCCTGTTGTTTAAACAAAAAGCAAAGCAAAACCAAACAAAATAAAATTTAAAATTTAGACCTTTAGACCAGGCTTGGTGGCTCATGCTTATAATCCCAGCACTGTGGAGGCCGAGGTGGGTGGATCACGAGGTCAGGAGTTCGAGACCAGCCTGGTTAACATGGTGAAAACCTGTCTCTGATAAAAATACAAAAAATTAGCCAGGCGTGGTGGGCGCACACGTGTAGTCCCAGCTACTCTGGAGACTGAAGCAGAAGAATTGCTTGAGCCAAGATTGTGCCACTGACTCCAGCCAGGTTGACAGAGCGAAACTCCGTCTCAAAAAAAAAAATTAAAAAAATTAGACCTAGGCCGGGCGCGGTGGCTCAAGCCTGTAATCCCAGCACTTTGGGAGGCCGAGGCGGGTGGATCACGAGGTCAAGAGATCAAGACCATCCTGGTCAACATGGTGAAACTCCGTCTCTACTGAAAATACAAAAAATTAGCTGGACATGGTGGCGCGTGCCTGTAATCCCAGCTACTCAGGAGGCTGAGGCAGGAGAATTGCCTAAACCCAGGAGGCGGAGGTTGCGGTGAGCCGAGATCACGCCATTGCACTCCAGCATGGGTAACATGAGTGAAACTCCGTCTCAAAAAAAAAAAAAAAAAAAATTAGACCTAGAGACACCTGTGGCTAATGGCTACCACATTGGACTGATAGACTAGAACACATGTCACCAAAAGTTCTCTTGAACAATATTGATGTGTACTGTTAAAGGTGGCCATAAGGATTCGCTGAGATGATAATGTAAATTAATATATAAGGGGTTAAACAAAGATAAGATGATATTGTTGAGTTTGTATTTAATTTTGCTTCCACATTTTAAAAATGTATCTAATGCACAAAGTGAACATTTTGTATTTTTAGTAGAGATGGGGTTTCTTACCTTCTTGAGCAGATTTTTTTTTTTTTTAATTTTTTTTTTTTTTTTTTTAAAGACAGGGTTTCACCATGTTGGTCAGGCTGGTCTGAACTCCTGACTTCATGATCTGCCCACCTCACCCTCCCAAACTGATGGGATTATAGACGTGCGCCGTGGCACTGGCCTTCTTGAGCAGATTTTCTAGACATAGTTGAGGAGATAGGCACCCGTAGTCCCAGCTACACAGAAGGTTAATGCTGGTAGATCACTTGAGGCCGGGAGTTCAAGACAAGCCTGGGCTACATGGTGAAAACCTGTCTTTACAGAAAGTACAAAAACAATTAGCTGGATGTGGTGCATGTCTGTGGTCCCAGAGTCTGGCTTGATTGCCGAGGCGTTGACTATGCAGTGGTGCAGTCTCTGCTGGGCTGAGCCTCCGGAGTAGCTGAGACTACAGGTGCATGCTACCATGCCCAGCTAATTTTTTTAGTTTTTGAAGAGATAGGTTTTGCACTGTCGCCCAGCCTGCTTTAGCCTCCCAAAGTGCTGGGATTACAGGTGTTAGCCATAGTGCCTGGCCTGTTTTTTTGTTTTTTGTTTTTTGTGGGGTTTTGTTTTTTTTTTTTTGTGATAGAGTCTTGCTCTGTTGCTCAGGCTGGAGCTCAGTGGCGCCGTCACTGCTTACTGCTGCCTCAGTCCCCTGAGTAGCTGGGAATACAGGCTCATGCCACCACGCCCAGCTAATTTTTTGTTTTTGTTTTTGTAGAGATGTGGTTTCACCATGTTGTCCAAGCTGGTCTCAAACTTGGGGGCCCAAAAGATCTGCTCACCTCAGCCTCCCAAAGTGCTAGGATTACAGGTGTAAGCCACCTGGCCCAGCCTTTTTTTGTAGTTTATTTATTTTATTTATTTATTTTTGAGTCAGAGTTTCATTTTTCATGCCCAGGCTGGAATGTAATGGCATGATCTCTGCTCATTGCAACCTCCGCTTCTTGGGTTCAAGTGATTCTCCTGCTTCAGCCTCCTGAGTAGCTGGGATTACAGGCACAAACCACCATGCCTCGCTAATTTTGTATTTTTAGTAGAGATGGGGTTTCACCATGTTGGCCAGGCTGGTCACAAACTCCTTGTAGTTTAAATGGAAAGAAACTGGATCAGGTTTTACATCTTACTGGCTTTTCATTCTGCTTTTTTGTTCTTCTGTAATAGAGTGAGGAATGACTAGTTAGATACAATTTAAGGATTTTTGAGAGCTTTAGAAGGATGGAATTAGTTGAATTTTATGTTACGGTTGTAGAAGTGGCACAAAGGCAACTTCCTATTGTGTGCATGAGGTATATGGGTTGTATGCATTGCTCCTCTACCCACTATTATGTTTTGCTCCATGTGCAGCTAACTAACTGAGCTATAGAGCATCATAACTTGGCCTTTAATTTTCTTTTTGGAGGTTGCAGCTTCTAGTCCCTAGAGCTTCTATAATTAGGTGGTCATAAAAATGCACACAAGGCCAAGATCACAGAGAAATCTTGATTGTGGCCTTCAAGCTGATTGACTATTTAGTGTCATTTTAGTGAGGTTTTTGTTTGCGTGTTATTTCTGTGTTTACAGGCAGATAAAGGGAAGGTTAGGGAGGTGTGGGACTTGGGAAAGGATAGTTGTAAATTGGACAACTAAAAGACTTTATCTCCTCGAGGCCCGGTGGCTCACTCTTGTAACCCCATTACTTTGGGAGGTGGGTGGATCACCTGAGGTCAGGAGTTCGAGACAACCCTGGCCAACATGGTAAAACCCCATCTCTACTAAAGATACAGAAATTAGCTAGGCGTGGTGGTGCGTGGCTGTAATCCCAGCTACTCAGGAGGCTGAGACAGGAGAATCACTTGAACTTGGGAGGCAGAGGTTTCAGTGAGCCGGGATCATGCCACTGCACTCCAGCCTGGGCAAGAGAGTGAGACTCTGTCTCAAAAAAAAAAAAAAAAGATGTTACCTCATCATAAAAACTTTTAAATCTAATTTCTTTCTCTTCTTTGTAGCTTCAGGCCCCTGGCAAAGGCCTAACTAGCAGTAAAAGCAAGGATGACCTGGTGGTAGCTGAAGTAGAAATTAATGACGTGCCTCTCACATGTAGGAACTTGCTGACACGAGGACAGACTCAAGACGAGGTGAGGAGGCGTTGGGACTCTTTGGGGAAGGTGGTGAGTGGACTCAGAAAAAATAAGACCTCTAAACAGGCATCAGATATTTACTAGTGGGTTTGGGTCATAGTCTCTAAAGTCAAGACTCAGTTTAATTTAACTTCAGAAGAAGATAATGAAATGGATATGAATGAATTCTCTGGGTTGGTTTGAGTAAGAAACCATGAAATCAAAATTCAGATATAGTAGAGAATTCATTCCTGCTTTACTTGGTTGGATGAATGGGAAGAAAATCTGTCTGCCATTGAAATCAACCAATTGCCATGTCTTTTTAATTGAACATTTCTTTTTTTAGATTAGCCGACTTAGTGGCGCTGCAGTGTCAACTCGAGGGAGGTTCATGACAACTGAGGAAAAAGCCAAAGTGGGACCAGGGTGCGTCTGCTTATTCTCTTACCTTGTTTATGGCAGGGTTGGGTTAGCTTCATGTTTTTCATCCTTAGGTAATATGTGTACACAATATTTGATTTGTGGTTTGAGGGGTATGTGTATGCACACTCTGTAGCAGAATTCTGGATATCAAATAGGTAGAAGATGTTGGGAGCTATTTTTGGACTTTTATTTCACATTTGATGTTTTTATTGGAGGAAGCAAATTATAAGGAAGTGTAAAAGAAGATACTACTTCCATTTTTTTTCCTTTCTGTCCCATATGATTTGCAGAAATAATGTATATACTTCTAAACTTTTTTCTATGGAAATAGTTTCCCTCACAAATGGGCTCATATTTTGTTGTGCACTCCCCTTTTATGTATTTATTTATTTTTGTTGAGACGGAATTTTGCTCTCGTTGTCCAGGCTGGAGTGTGATGGCTCGATGTTCGCTCACCACAACCTCCGCCTCCCAGTTTCAAGTGATTCTTCTGCCTCAGCCTCCTGAGTAGCTGGGACTACAGGCATGCTACTCTGCCTGGCTAATTTTTGTATTTGTAGTAGGAATGGGGTTTTGCAGTGTTGGCCAGGCTGGTCTCAAACTCATGGCCTCATGCGATCCGCCCATCTCAGCCTCCCAAAGTGCTGGGATTACAGGTGTGAGCCACAGCAGCCAGCTTGCCTCACTGATTTGGATAGACAAGACCACATTTGTTTATGACCTGTTAGACAACCAGCAAAAAGGAATTATATTCTTAAATATTGAGTTATCTCAGTAGACGGGAAAATAATGCTAGTGAATCCATAAGAACAGATTTAATCTCAAATCTGTGGGCCAGTTGACTTTTAAAAGTCAAGTTTATTTATTCCCCAGCTGTTAAAGCATGTTCGTAGACATTAGCTAGCAACAGCCCTTCTAATGTATAGTCTCTTTTTGTTACTTGGAAACTTGAAACATTACGGATTAGATTTGGTGACCCATTTGTCTCCTTTTTTTGGTTTTGACCAGGTTAAAATCATCTTTTTTGTTTCTCTTTATAGGGATCGTCCATTATATCTTCATGTTCAGGGCCAGACACGGGAATTAGTGGACAGTAAGTAATGTTTTTGGCTCACATAGCACTTTTTGTGAAGAGCAAAGTACAGGGCTCTGAATATGTAGCAAGTTGGCAAACTCCCTGATGGCTGTTCTAACTCTTGTTAGTGAACTGTATACAAATGTGTATGGGAATTTAGAGGGGTTGAGAGCCACATGTTTAGGTAACCTAAAAGCGGATTTACATGTGAGTAATTGAACACTGGCCTGTCTGGGCACTAGTCAGTTCGTTCCATTCAGTTTTACTGTCTGTGTTTTTCCCAAGGAGCTGTAAACCGGATCAAAGAAATTATCACCAATGGAGTGGTAAAAGCTGCCACAGGAACAAGTCCAACTTTCAATGGTGCAACAGTAACTGTGTATCACCAGCCAGCACCCATTGCTCAGTTGTCTCCAGCTGTTAGCCAGAAGCCTCCCTTCCAGTCAGGGGTATGTTTTGGGGAAGGATCATTAATAGCTTTATCATTTCTATAAAAATGGTATGTGCTAGCTGGGAGTAGTGGCTCACGCCTGTAATCCTTGCTCTTTGGGAGGCTGAGGCGGGCAGATGACCTGAGGTCAGAAGTATGAGATCAGCTTGACCAACATGGTAAAACCCTGTCTCTACTAAAAATATGAAAATTAGCCAGGCATGGTGGTGCCTCCCTGTAATTCCAGCTACTTAGGAGGCTGAGCCAGGAGAATTGCTTTGGGACCCGGGAGGTGGAGGTTGCAGTGAGCCGAGGCCATGCCTCTGCATTCCAGCCTGGATGACAAAGTGAGACTCCATTTCAAAAAAAAAAAAAAAAAAAAGATACATACCAAATAATGCATATAAAGAAAAAAATAAAATCTTTATACTGATATATTCTAGAAAGGATAGTGATAGAGTAGTAGAGGGCATATACGTTGTACTTTTTTAATCTTGCGGGTTTACTTTGTATTTGTAAACTTGATAATAACTGGAGGACTAAGAAGGCTGAGTCTGATGAAGCAAGACTTTGCTGATACATTCCTCCTAGAAAAAAGGGTTGGAGAGAGCAGCCCTCACTAGAGAGTATCACAGGGCTGACTGTACTACCCAACACTCTACTCCAGTTTTACAGGAGACTGTCTTTGCTAAATTTCTTAATTACGTATTTCAAAGATTGAGGATTTAATTATATATTCTCTGTTTAATCTGAGGTATTCTGTTCTTCCTGCAGATGCATTATGTTCAAGATAAATTGTTTGTGGGTCTAGAACATGCTGTGCCCACTTTTAATGTCAAGGAGAAGGTAGAAGGTCCAGGCTGCTCCTATTTGCAGCACATTCAGATCGAAACAGGTGCCAAAGTCTTCCTACGGGGCAAAGGATCCGGTTGCATTGAGCCAGCATCTGGCCGAGAAGCTTTTGAACCTATGTATATTTATATCAGGTAAGGATATAGGGCAGGGGACATGTGAATTCTTGTCAGCTTGCTGGTACAGACAGGAGTGATTCAGAAGAAGCAATAGAAAAATGAACGTAATTATAACAAGGGATTTAGGTAAATGCTAGGAGTAACTACTTTATAATTAGTTAATAGAAATTGTTGAATTCGGGCATGGTGGTTCATTCCAGTAATCCGAACACTTCTGGAGGCCAAGGCAGAGGTCCACTTGGGCCCAGGAGTTGCAGGCCAGCCTGGGCAACATGACGAAACCCCATCTCTACAAAATTTAAAACACCTGTAATACCTGCTGCTCAGGAGGCTGAGGCAGGAGGATGGCTTGAGCCCAGGAGGTCAAGGCACTGCACTCCTGACTGGAGGCGGGGGGAAGGGGATGGGGGTAGGGGGAAGGAAGGAAGGAAGGAAATTATTGAATTAGGAAGATGGAATTCTTTCTGGAAGGGAGGGAGAGAGGGAGGGAGGAAGTTGTTAAATTAAGAGATGGAATTGTTTCTTTAGTACTCAAGTCCTTTGTTTTGTACAAGTCTGTACGAAAGTGAATCTTAAAGTGAGCTGTGATAAGCCTGAAATAATTTTCATTTAAACCTACATCAACATTAATAGATGTTTTATAGTAATTTTATGAACTTTAAATATTTTTATGTTGGCCGGGCGTGGTGGCTCACGCCTATAATCCCAGCACTTTGGGAGGCCAAGGTGGGTGGATCACGATGTCAAAAGATCGAGACCATCCTGGTCAAAATGGTGAAACCCCGTCTCTACTAAAAATACAAAAATTAGCTGGGCATGGTGGCATGCGCCTGTAGTCCCAGCTACTCGGGAGGCTGAGGCAGGAGAATTGCTTGAACCCAGGAGGCAGAGGTTGCAGTGAGCCAAGATCGCGCCATTGCACTCCAGCCTGGGTAACAAGAGCGAAACTCCGTCTCAAAAAATATGTATATATTTTTTTATGTTAAGAAGTACCATTACTCAGAGAAAGACTGATAAAATATTTGTGGTGGCCGGGTGCAGTGGCTCACGCCTGTAATCCCAGCACTTTGGGATGCCGAGGCGAGCAGATCACCTGAGGTCGGGAGTTCGAGACCAGCCTGACCAACATGGAGAAACCCTGTCTCTACTAAAAATACAAAAATTAGCCGGGCGTGGTGGCACATGCCTGTAATCTCAGCTACTTGGGAGGCTGACGCAGGAGAATCGCTTGAATCCAGGAGGCGGAGGTTGTGGTAAGCTGAGATCACGCCATTGCACTCCAGCCTGGGCAACAAGAGCGAAACTGTCTCAAAAGAAAAAAAAAACCTTATTTTTTTTTTTTTGTGGTAATGATAGTAGTTATATCTTAAAAGACTGGGCCAGGCGCAGTGGCTCAAGCCTGTAATCCCAGCACTTTGGGAGGCTGAGGCGGGTGGATCACAAGGTCAAGAGATCGAGACCATCCTGGCCAACATGGTGAAACCCCGTCTCTACTAAAAATACAAAAAATTAGCTGGGCATGGTGGTGCGTGCCTGTAATCCCAGCTACTCAGGAGGCTGAGGCAGGAGAATTGCCTGAACCCAGGAGGCGGAGGTTGCGGTGAGCCGAGATCGCGCCATTGCACTCCAGCCTGGGTAACAAGAGTGAAACTCCGTCTCAAAAAAAAAAAAAAAAAAGACTTATGATGTTATTTTGTATTTGTTTTGTGATCTTCCGAGGCCCAGATTTGAGCTACAGTGAATATATTAATGTAGATTTGTAAAACAGCATGAAAAATGAAAAGCAGAATTCTGCATCTTTTGTTTATTTTTCTCTTTTTAATTCCTGGTTATTTATTTGCAGTCACCCCAAACCAGAAGGTCTGGCTGCTGCTAAGAAGCTTTGTGAGAATCTTTTGCAAACAGTGAGTTGTATTTGTCTGATACTCATTCAGAAGAGGTATTGCCATTTTGGAGTATGTCTTAGATATTTCTTTCACCTGTTTAGTTTCCTAGTACTGCTATAATAAGTTATTGCAATTGGGTAGACTAAAATAACACATTTATTCTACCACAGTTCAGGAAGCAGAGTCTGAAATCAAGGTGCTGGCAGAGTTGGTTCCTTCTGGAGTCTTTGAGAGAGAAATCATCCCGTGCCTCTCCTCTCTCCTAGCACCTGGTCATTGTGTTGGTTTTCTTTGGCTTATATTAGCATAGCTCCAGTCTAAAGGGTAGAGCTATAATAATTTAAAACCAATTAGACCTGTTTGGGGGATGACTGCTTATTTGATTATCCATTGTTTTTATTCTTTGAACAAATAACCAAAAGTTAGAACTTAGGACTGTCTGTATAGCACTTAAAGGAAATCAGGTTTTGGATTATGTTCAACCTTGCGTTCTCTGGTGCCTTGTTGGGTAGCTCATGGTTGTGTCTGTTTTTTGGTTTTGCTTTTGTACATATCACCTGATTTACGAACCCTTGTACTGGGTAGTTTTCCCATCTTTTAATTTGTTGGTACTTGAGGTTATGGACTTAATATGTAGGGAGGAAGTATGAGGAAAATACTAAACCCTTATTAAACTGTGAGCTCCTTGAGGACAAGTCACCCAGTAAATGTGAGTGAATGAGGTCTCACCAGTTATACTAACAACTTAGAAATTTCCTAGTTACTTTATTTCTGTGGCTTTTTAAGTGATTTTATGCGCCAGAATTGAGTCTAGTTTAGGGGATTCAGGATTATTCATGCTCCAAATTCCCAAAATTGGCTTAATAATTTATAGATCTGCCTTATCAAAATGTTGAGGTAGGCCGGGCGTGGTGGCTCACACCTGTAATCCAAGCACTTTGGAGGCCAAGGTGGGCGGATCACGTGAGGTCAGGAGTTCCAGCCTGACCAACATGGTGAAACCTCGTCTTTAAAAAAAAAAAAAAATGTTGAGGTTGCAGTGATATGAGACTGTGCCCCACTGCACTCCAGCCTGGGCGACAGAGCGAGACTCCGTCTCAATAAAAAGGGGAAAAACAATGTAGGTTCAACAAGTTTAAATTTGATTGGAACTTGGGTAGATTTATTTTAAGTCCTAATTGCTTTGATCCTAGAATCATATAATCAGACCCTTGTAAATACACAGCTTGGACTGTCCTGTGTTAATTTGTTTCCCTCTCTCTTTCAGGTTCATGCTGAATATTCTAGATTTGTGAATCAGATTAATACTGCTGTACCTTTACCAGGTGTGTAAATCTTGAAGTGTTTAAAAAATATTTTGCTAGTGTAGTTATGTGTAACTGTGATAGTTGAGGCTAGACTAACTGTGCCAGGGCACTGTTAATGTTCCCTTTAATTTAGGGTAATTTGGAAAGCCATTCATGCCTCAGTATTTTTCTTCCCTAGATATTAAGTTTAATGTTCAGATAAATTGTCTCATTCTGCTGCAGCTGATTAAACACTTTTTTTCTTCCCCCTCAGGCTATACACAACCCTCTGCTATAAGTAGTGTCCCTCCTCAACCACCATATTATCCATCCAATGGCTATCAGTCTGGTTACCCTGTTGTTCCCCCTCCTCAGCAGCCAGTTCAACCTCCCTACGGAGTACCAAGCATAGTGCCACCAGCTGTTTCATTAGCACCTGGAGTCTTGCCAGCATTACCTACTGGAGTCCCACCTGTGCCAACACAATACCCGATAACACAAGTGCAGCCTCCAGCTAGCACTGGACAGGTAGGATGCCAGGATATATGCAACAAGATATTCCTGAATTTAGGAAAAACTGGAGAAAGGTGAAGTGGTGGTATTCCAGAAATAAATCACGTAATGTAGAATGTCTTTTTCTACTGTCTTCTGTGTTCCCACCACCAGTCTACCTGAATATTTTGGATAAGTGTGTACTTGTGTGTGTCATCCTGAAGTGTATATTTTCACAAGTCTTGCTTACCAAATAGCTGTTTAAAGTGGGGGTGGTGGGCAGACTTGCTATAATGGGTCATATGGTAAATATTTTAGGCTTTAAGGGGGCCGTACATTCTCTGTCACAACTACTACACTCTGTGGCTGTAGTGCAGAAGCAGCCCTTGGATAATACCTCAGTGAATGAGCGTGGCTATACTACAACAGAACTTTATTTACAAAACAGGTGGCAGGCCACAATCATAGTTTGTTATTTCCTTGGCCATTGTTTGCCTAACCTTGCCTTTGCAGTGTTAATAAAGTCCTCAAGGAAAATGGGGCTGCTTACACCACATCTGTCAGTGATTGGAACTGAGTTAGCAACTCAGATCTTAGAAAGAAACATAATCCGAGGATTTTGGGAGGCCGAGGCAGGAGGATTGCTTTAGTGCAGGAGTTTGAGACCAGCCTAGGCAACATAGGGAGACCCCATCTCTACAAAACATTAGCTGGGCATGGTGGCGCATACCTATATTTCAGTTACTCAAGAGGCTGAGGTGGGAGGGTCCCTTGAGACTAGGAGTTCATGGAGGCGGTGAACCAAGATGGTGCCACTGCACTCCAGCCTGAGTGACAGAGTGAAACCCTGTTTAAAAAAAAAAGAAAGAAACATTATGTAAGTGATATATGAGACATATAAACTTTTCAATTTTTTCAATTTTTAAATTTTTTATTTTAAAGATGGGGTTTCACCATGATGGCTAGGCTGGTCTTGAACTCCTGACCTCAGGTGATCCACCCACCTCAGCCTCCCAAAGTGCTAGGATTACAGGCGTGAGCCACTGCGCCCCACTCTAAACTTTTCAAATTTAAGGATTATAAATGCTGGTATGTTTCTTTCAGAACTTAAGAAATGTATACGTACAATTTCTTAAACATGAAAGTAGAATTTTAGGAAAAGAGATGCCTGGATAATAATCCAGATGCATTATATACCAGTCTTGGAGGCAGGGGAGAGACTTAATGAGAGCATGGTCATGGATTTATGGTGGGTCCTTCTCTGTGGGCCTCTCATAGTGTACCCATGCCAGAGTAAATGGCAGCCTCGAACCATTGCCCAGCCCCATTACCTGTGGGCTGTGAGCACTGAAGGGGGTTGCACAGTATGTAACAAAAAAAACAGCTATGAACTAAATTTTGTTTGTGGTACCTAGTCAAGTTTATTTATTTTTTTTATTTTGAGACAGTCGTACTCTGTCGCCTAGGCTGGAGTGCAGTGGCATGATCTTGGCTCACTGCAACCTCTACCTCCCAGGTTCAAGTGATTCTCTTGCTTCAGCCTCCTGAGTAGCAGGATTACAGGTACACACCACCATGCCCAGCTAATTTTTGTATTTCTAGTAGAGACAGGCTTTCGCCATTTTGGTCAGGCTGGTCATGAACTCCTGACCTCAGGTGATCTGTTGCCTCCCAGAGTGCTAGGATTACAGGCATGAGCCACCGTACCTGGGCAAAATTATTTTAATTTTTCTATTTAGACAGCTCTGTAGGTCCGTGCTTTAAGTGTCAGTCCTTTGTAATTGAGAAGCAATACAGCAGCATGGTTAAAAGCAGGGAGTTAATGCGGGTGTGGTGGCTCATGCCTGTAATCCCAGCACTTTGGGAGGCCTAGGCGGGCGGATCACTTGAGGTCAGGAGTTCGAGAACAGCCTGGTCAACATGGTGAAACCCCATCTCCACTGAAATACAAAAATTAGCTGGACATGGTGGCAGATGCCTGTAATCTGTTACTCAGGAGGCTAAGGCAATAGAATTGCTTGAACCTGGAGGCGGAGGTTGTGGTGAGCTGGGATCGCATGACTGCACTCCAGCCTGGATGAGGAGTGAAACTTGGATCTCAAAAAAAATAAAAAAGTTGGGATTTAGAATTACATTACCAGCATTCATCATGCTTTCCCATTTTTGTGCTGTGTGATACTGGGATGTAACTTGACCTGTCTAGGGTTTGGTTTTCCTTAGATATAAAATGGGCACAGTGATAAAAATCTCAAAGGTTTGCAAGGATTAAGTAAGATGATTCAGTCTGTCAATAAATGTTAGCTGTGTTATCAATACAGTCAGGCACCTCATAACATTTTGGTCACTGATGGACTACATATATGATGGTGGTCCTGTAAAAAGCATATTTTCGCTGTTCCTTTTCTATGTTTAGATACACAGACACCATTGTGTTACAGCATTCAGTACAGTAACATGCTGTACAGGATTGTAGCCTAGAAGCAGTAGGCCATACCACATAGCCTAGTTGTATAGTAGGCTATTTTCATCTAGGTTTGTATAAATACACATTTGTTCAAGGACAAAATCGCCTTGCAATACATTTCTCAAAATGTATTCCTGCTGGGCATAGTGGCTCATACCTATAATCCCAGCACTTTGGGAAGCTGAGACAGGTGGATCACTTGAAGTCAGGAGTTTGAGACCAGCCTGGCCAACATGGCAAAACTCTGTTTCTACTAAAAGTACAAAAAAAAATTGCTCGTGTACAATGGCACACGCCTATAGTCCCAGCTACTTGGCAGGCTAAAACAGGAGAATCTCTTGAACCTGGTAGGTGGAGGTTGTAGTCAGCTGAGATCATGCCATTGCACTCCATCCAACCTGTGAGACTGAGACTCTGTCTCAAAAAAAGTATTACCATCGCTAAGCAATGCATGACTGTAGTAATAATAGTTTTCTCTTCAGACCTGCTTATTGTTACATAACATAGACTGTCTTTTGATACCTCTTATTCCTTTTTGGAGCAACATCTTTAAACATTAGTTAGACTTAATCTTGACATAGTGACTTACTATTAACTATAGGAGTGGCAGATGAAGTTGCTTCTTCTACAAGCAGTAGCAGCATTTACAAATTACAAAAAGCTTATTACAGAAAGCTGATCACATTGACTATCATGGTTGGAGTTCTGTTTGTGAACGGTCATGTTTGCGCCTAGTAACCCAAATGCGCAACAGAGTTTTCCTAAAAGTTCAAAGCATTGTATATAGATTGTCAATTTCACATTTTCCTAGGATGAAGGTGAGAAGGCTAGGTGATACTGTTAACAAATTATACATGAAGGAAACTAAGGACCTGAATATGCAAAATTCATGATACCTATTGATCCTTAAAGTATATTGTAATAATTGTTTACATATTCCTTGGGCATTCTCACACTTTTTTTCTTCCTTGGTTTGTTTTGGTCCCAGAGTCCGATGGGTGGTCCTTTTATTCCTGCTGCTCCTGTCAAAACTGCCTTGCCTGCTGGTCCCCAGCCCCAGCCCCAGCCCCAGCCCCCACTTCCAAGTCAGCCCCAGGCACAGAAGAGACGATTCACTGAGGAGCTACCAGATGAACGGGAATCTGGACTGCTTGGATACCAGGTTAAATAAAATACCCTGTTTTCCTATCTTCATCTTATTCTCCTACTATATTCTCCCTTTAAAAAAGATAAAATCACATTATTCTCCCAGTACTAGGATTTCTGCGTTCTGGAATTCATTTTGGTTAGGTTTTTTATCCTATTCAACAGACTCTTGAAAGCCTCTGAGTGTTTTTACTTTCTTATACATCTCACTCAAAGCTATTGATCTAGCAACACATGGTTTGTATTTAAAATCTTGGCTTTAGGCTGAGCACAGTGGCTTATGCCTGTAATCCCAGCACTTTGGGAGGCCGAGGTGGGCAGATCACCTGAGGTCAGAAGTTCGAGATAGCCTGACCAACATGGAGAAACTCCATCTCTACTAAAAATATAAAAAAATTAGCTGGGCATGGTGGTGCATGCCTGTAATCCCAGGTACTTGGGAGGCTGAGGCAGGAGAATGGTTTGAACTTGGGAGGCAGAGGTTGCGGTGAGCTGAGATCACGCCATTGCACTCCAGCCTGGGCAACAAGAGTGAAACTGTCTCAAAAAAAAAAAAAAAAAAAAAACTTGGCTTTCAGTGGTGCTATCTCTTACCCTCCACCTAAAAAAGAGTGATTTCTCCCTCCAGTCTCACCACCCCTCCAGACTGCTAGGAAAGGAGTGATTCTGTGCAACATGTAATTATAAAGTTAGGCACTAAAGTTAAAAAGATTCTTAATTCTGGTGCAGTTTTATCAGAAGTACCTTTCCATTTTGCCAGAATCCTTGAATCAAAACCAAAGCATTTTTTTATAGTTTCTAACTAGGTTTATAGAAACCAGTTGAACTATGGGCAGTCAGTTAAACCAGGTAGGCCATAGATAGCATAATGAATTATAAAGTCTCTGTCTAAGTCCTACAGAGAAAAATAAATTCCTACTTTTGACTACAGTTACACAGCAAATCCCAAAGAGCTTTGTAGTACAGTTTAACTTATTACAATTTATCAGAAAGATGAGGCACTTGACAGTTACATTAAGGAGCTAAAGTCAATACAGCAGTTGTAGATTTGCTAATGCCACTGTATTTTTCTGCTCATAGCATGGACCCATTCATATGACTAATTTAGGTACAGGCTTCTCCAGTCAGAATGAGATTGAAGGTGCAGGATCGAAGCCAGCAAGTTCCTCAGGCAAAGAGAGAGAGAGGGACAGGTAAGTTGGAATAATTATAGAGATGTATTCAGATGTCATTTGTATGCACCATTAGTGAGACTAATGATCATTGGTATGAGCTTAAATGTTCTGAAATTGAAATGAAATCTTTGAATGAAATAAGCTTCTGTTTGTTGTAATTGGTGCAATGAAGAAAAATATAACGATAGGCCTTTTTCAGACATAGAAGCAGTTATATTTGGCTTTGAATAATTTAATTCTTGTTCAGACATCTTTCTTGACTTCCACTGTCTGCATCTTGGCCATTTTCCTAAGGGTAGACAGTAACAGAAGTGTTATATAATCCAGCTATTTTTGCTGCCTTAGAGTCATTAGAATATCATGGATGGGAAGTACGTGAATGTGGGAGTTGAGCCTGCCATACATGCAATGCTTGAATTTTCCTTTCTTATCTTAGTATGTTAACCTTCATAAGAAAGGAGCTGAGTTCTTTCTGTAACAGTTCATTCAATTTTTGTCATGGCAGTTGCTGTGTAGACGGGGCTTATATACTTTTATAAAGGGGCTGGGAGAAGGTGGAAGGGGTTGAAATTAATGGTTAAAATGAATTTGAAGGATTGTCTGCAGACTTAATCCTACTTCTTTTCCACAGGATAAGTTAAGAAAATTTAAATTGAAAGAAAGTTTTATTTTATCTTCCCATAGGCAATTGATGCCTCCACCAGCCTTTCCAGTGACTGGAATAAAAACAGAGTCTGATGAAAGGAATGGGTCTGGGACCTTAACAGGGAGCCATGGTGAGTATGGTATAGCTGGGGGACAGGGGAGTGACTAAGTAAGACTGGTCTAAAGCTATTAGCTTTCTTGGCCGGGCACGGTAGCTCAGGCCTGTAATCCCAGCCCTTTGGGAGGCCAAGATGGGTAGAACACCTGAGGTCAGGAGGTCAAGACCAGCCTGGCCAACATACTGAAACCCTATATCTACTAAAAAAAAAACTAGCTGGGCGTGGTGGGGGCCACCTGTAATCCCAGCTATTTGAGGGGCTGAGGCAGGAGAATCGCTTCAACCTGGGAGGTGGAGGTTGCAGTGAACCAAGATCATACCACTTCCCTCCAGCCTGGGCAATAGAGTGAGACTCTGTCTCAAAAATAAATAAATAAAGCTATTAGTTTTCTAACCTGATGTTCATTCAGGTGTTTAATCCAACCTCTGTAATCTACTGGCTAATGAAAATACTTTTGGGCCAGGCACGGTGGCTCACGCCTGTAATCCCAGCACTTGGGAGGCCGAGGCAGGCGCATCACCTGAGGTCAGGAGTTTGAGACCAGCCTGGCTAACACGGTGAAACTCCGTCTCTACTAAAAATAGAAAAATTAGCCAGGCTTGGTGGTACGTGCCTGTCATCCCAGTGACTTGGAAGGCTGAGGCAGGAGAATCGTTTGAACTGGGAGGTAGAGGTTGCAGTAAGTCAAGATGACACCACTGCATTCCAGCGTGGGCAATAGAGTGACTTTGTCTCAACAAAAAAAGAAAATAGTGAAAAAAAACTTGTATATGGACAACCTTTTATTTCCAACCAACATGTGTCTAGGAAAGAGCTAGTCAACTTATTTTATACATAGCATCAGTGACATTAAAACCCCCCTAGGGAATACTAATTCCCTAGTATTAGTGGGAAACGACCCAGTGCTAGGTCATTTCAAAATCCTGTTGCCTGTGTTGTGTGAATATCTGGAGTTCATCTGATACGGACTTCCTAAAAGTTGATTTTGCTTTGTATTGGGAGCTGAGCCACACCTCCCCTTGTTGTTCTAGTGGTCAGTAATGGTCAGTCTATGGCTGTTAGGAAAATGTTGCTTTTTAGCATCCCAGAACTCTAAATCCTGTAGACGTATATGGAATATTTTTGTTCTTTGCCTGTAGTCATAAAAATGAACAGAAGAAAATTCATTTTTTTTCTTTTCTTAACTTCTTTTCTTTTAACTCTTTAAAAGGTGAAATATCAGCCCTCGAGAGACTCACTTGCTAACTTTCCTTTTTTTCTTTTTTCTTTTTTTTGTGTTTCTTTTTTCTTTCTCTGTTTTCTTACATGGTTCTGGTGGATTCACATTTGCTGATGCTGGTGCTGTTTTTCGTGTGATCTTCAACGTTTTTGGGTGACCATTGACCCTATGACCTCAAAATGGTGTCCAACTAACCACTTAAAATTAACATCTTTTTTTTATTAACGAATTTATGGTATTATCTTTTTTTGTTGTTTTTTTTTTTTTCCTTGGTGGGGCTGGGGTTGGGGTTGTTTTTCTCTATTCTAGATTATCCAGCTAAGAAGATGAAAACTACAGAGAAGGGATTTGGCTTGGTGGCTTATGCTGCAGATTCATCTGATGAAGAGGAGGAACATGGAGGTCATAAAAATGCAAGTAGTTTTCCACAGGGCTGGAGTTTGGGATACCAGTATCCTTCATCACAACCACGAGCTAAACAACAGATGCCATTCTGGATGGCTCCCTAGGAAACTGTGGAACAGAGCTTTGACCCTCGGTGACTCTTCTTAGCAATAATGCATGCATTTGATTTAACAAGACTCTGGGGCCTGTGCTGGGAACCATCTTGGATCTTTGCAGAAGTTAGAGATTCAATGCCCCCTTTCTTAAAGGGGTTCCTTAAAAAAAAAAAATCCTTATTTCTACGGTGGCATAGAATCTTAAAATTTAATTAGAATCACAAATTTATCTCAGAAGCTTTTTAACAGTTGGTTAAATGTGCTTGTCCAACAAAGCATCCTAAAACAGGGTCATTCCCATACACATTTGACCTGGTCCAGCCTCTTCCAAACGAATAGCCCCAATTCTGACGGAAAGAAAGTTTTATTTGTATTTTAGTACTGTTTGGTCAATTTTGATACATAACTGGTTACAAAGCCTTACTGTTATTAGTGGGGAAATGATTTTAGACCGCTCTTTTCAGTATTTAATTCTGACAGATCTGCATCCCTGTTTTGTTTTGGATTATTTCTGTTTTGGAAAATCCTGTCTCATTTAAAACTGTTGGATATAGCTGGATCCTGGATAGGAAAATGAAGTTATTTTTTCATTGTGTTTTTTAATTGGGGTGATCCAAAGCTGGCACCTTCAAGCACATTTGTCTCATAGCCATTGCTGTTTTTATTGCCCTTCTAAGATCCTGTCTTCAGCTGGGTCAGAGAAAAACAAGAATTCTTGACTAAAACTGGTCAGAACTCATCACACAAATGAAACACAGTAGTCTGTCTCTCTCAGAACTGGTTGCAGCTAAAATGGAGAGATCTGACTGCCTGCAGTAGGACTTTGGACTTAATGACTGAAATTGCAACTTGTCCTTTTTCTTGGCATTACAGGTTTTGCCAAAAGAACTTTTTTGTATCAAATATTGATGTGTGAAAGTGAAGGAGCTAGTCTGCTGAACCAGGAGTAGTTTGAGATACTGAACTGTCATTTTTGCACATTTGAATACTTTGCAGGCTGGCTTTGTATAAACTTATCCTCTGGTTTCCTATATGTTGTAAATATTGAGACCATAATTTCATTATAAATAAATGTATAAATATTCTGTTTGTGGTTTCTCTGTTTTCTTCCACAACCCATCCATCCACTAAAATTCATAAATTTTTTTACTCATAGCATAATGCAATATAACATTATCAGAAAAATACATATACAGACCCCAAGGTTTACATATAGTTCCAAGAGTTTCTATAACTGCAAAATGTACCCTTAAAGTTCCATTTTCATATTTTAGCCCTCCTTTATTTAACAGACTGTTAAAAACACTTCATGAATGAAGCCTATTTTATTTTTGAGATGGAGTCTCGCTCTGTTGCCCAGGCTAGAATGCAGTGGCGTGATCCTGGCTCACTGCAACCTCTGCCTCCTGGGTTCAAGCAATTCTCCTACCTCAGCCTCCTGAGTAGCTGGGATTACAGGCAGGCATTACCACGCCCAGCTAATTTTTATATTTTTAGTAGACGAAGTTTTACCACGTTAGTCAGGCTTGTCTAGAACTCCTGACCTCATGATCCACCTGCTTCGGCCTCCCAAAGTGCTGGGATTACAGGCGTGAGCCACCATGCCCAGCCCTATTATATTTTTTTTGAGACGGAGTTTCACTCTTATTACCCAGGCTGGAGTGCAATGGCGCAATCTTGGCTCACTGCAACCTCTGACTCACGGGTTCAAGCAATTCTGCCTCAGCCTCCCAAGTAGCTGGGATTACAGGTGCAAGCCATCATGTCCCCACTAATTTTGTATTTTTATAGAGATGGGGTTCTCCAAATTGGTTAGGCTAGTCTCCCAACTCCTGACCTCAGGTGATCTGCCCGCCTCAGCCTCCCAAAGTGTTGGGATTACAGGTGTGAGCTACCTCGCCCAGTGAATGAAGCAGATTTTAAAGGAAATAGATTACTCTTGGAAAACCTTTTTATTTTTGAGATGGAGTCTCACCCTGTCAGCTAGGCTGGAGTGCAATGGTGCAGTCTTGGTTCACTGCAACTTCCACCTCCCGAGTTCAAGTGATTCTCCAGTGTCAGCCTTCTGAGTAGCTGAGATTACAGGTACCTACCACCATGCCTGGCTAATTTGTATTTTTAGTACAGACAGGATTTCACCATGTTAGCCAGGCTGGTCTCGAGCTCTGGACCTCAATTGATCCACCCACAAAGACTTTTTTTTTTTTTTTTTTTTTTTTTTTTTTTTTAATATATGGGAAATGGAGTCTTGCCCTATTGCAAGGGTAGAGTATAATGGCTCAATTTAGGCTCACTGCAACCTCCACCTCCTGTGAGTAATGGGGACTACAGGCATGTGCCACCATGACCTGCTAATTTTTTTGTATTTTTAATAGGGGATTTCGCCATTTGGCCAGGATAGTTGATCTCTTGACCTTGTGATCCACCTGCCTTGGCCTCCCAAAGTGCTGGGATTACAGCCGTGAGCCACCGTGCCTGGCCCAGAAAGACATTTAAAAATAACAGTTGTGGGCCGGGCGCGGTGGCTCAAGCCTGTAATCCCAGCACTTTGGGAGGCCGAGGCGGGTGGATCACGAGGTCAAGAGATCGAGACCATCCTGGTCAACACGGTGAAACCCCGTCTCTACTAAAAATACAAAAAATTAGCTGGGCATGGTGGCGTGTGCCTGTAATCCCAACTATTCAGGAGGCTGAGGCAGGAGAATTGCCTGAACCCAGGAGGCGGAGGTTGCGGTGAGCCGAGATCGTGCCATTGCACTCCAGCCTGGGTAACAAGAGCGAAACTCCGTCTCAAAAAAAAAAAAATAAATAAATAACAGTTGTGGGAGTGGGGGTGGGGGACGATTAAAAAAAAAAAAAACAGTTGTGGACAGAGCTGCATCAGAACAACTTTCCAGTGTGTATCTTCTAGCACCTGTGCTACCTAAATAGCCTGTTTAAAACAAGGTTTTGTTTGTCTTATATGTGTTTAAAATATAGAACTCTGATTAGGAAGTGTGAACACCTAGTTTTTGAGAATGAATTGAGGTTTCAATAGCCAAAGTCTTTGTGGCTGCCCCTTTGGGAAAGTGATTTTTCTGCTAAGAAGCATTTATCTTGATCCCAATCCTGTGTTAGGAGGATTTGGGGAGTGCCCCTTTCCTCACTTCCTCTTACTGTATTATGCCAAATTAGTTTCGTTTTGTTTCACAAGCAGCAAACAACTCTGGGTAAGTTGTTAATGTTTTTAGTGCCCCTGCATGTCTGTCATCACGTCCTCTCTGGTTTTGTGTAAATAATTTACTTTCTACTCCTGATTACCCGTGTCTGTGCGTGCATACACCCTGGGCTGGATAGGTGACCAGAAGGCCTTTAGCGGTGAGTCCCGGAACTGGGTTTAGGGACCTGGGGTGGGAAGGGGTGGGAAGAGGCGGGAAGAAGGCGGGGCAGGCTGCGGGGCGTCATGGGGTGGCCCTGCCCCTCCATCCGCGACGGCGCCGGTGGCGCCATCTTACCCAGCTGCGGGAGGGGTCACAGGTCAGTACTGGATCCTCTGCGAGGGAAGGAAGACGAGGTGGGTGACCCGACAGGCCGTGGTCTTCCAGGCCCCACTGACCGGCAGGGGCAGCAGGGCATTGGCTTGTGAGGCAGAGGGTTGGGGAGTCTGGCGGTGGAGGAGCAGCTGGGGGCCGGGAGGGGTCTCGGAGGAGAATGGGGAGGGGGTGGAACCTCCGGGTACCGCGGACGGGAGAGGACCCCTGTGGCCTAAGGGGCCGAATCCTTTTCTTCCCAAAACTTTCTCCTTGTCCCTACTGTGCCTACTGATCTAAATTTCTTTGTATCTTTTTATGTTTCTCTTTGGAAAAAGTAAAACCTGTGATGTGTCATGTGACTGGACTGTCTAGGAGGGAGGGTGAAGATGTGGGGGGTTTCTTAGAGCCACCAGAAAGGGTGCAGTGGTGAGCAAGAGGGACAGGCCAGAGTATGTATGGAAAGATAAGGCACTGGCTTGAGGACTGCCGCCGCGGTGTCTCCATCCTGGATTAAGCGTTTCCTCCTCCTTTTCTAGGTGGCTTTTCCTCGGGGCAGCCCAGGAAGGCCCCAAGAGGACAATGGATTCTGGAACTCGCCCTGTTGGTAGTGGCTGCAGCAGCCCCCCTGGGCTCTCACGGGAATACAAACTAGTGATGCTGGGTGCTGGTGGCGTAGGGAAGAGTGGTAGGTACCATTTTCCATTTGCCAGGAAGTGTGGATGAAAAGTACTTAAATGACCAGATGGAATATTGGCTCTCTTGCAATGTTAATACTTAAAATTCTCTCTATGGGTCACCTTTGTGAGGATTTGACTTTTATTTCTTGTGTTGAAGCCATGACCATGCAGTTCATCAGTCACCGATTCCCAGAAGATCATGATCCCACCATTGGTAAGTCAGATCATCACTGTGTTTCCAAATATATCCCATAAAAATATCTTAATGATAACTGTTTATATTTTGAGGCTTTTTTTTGGAGTCTAATTCTGATTTATTTAGAAACAAGGGTATCAACAATTGGTAAGCAAGTGAATATTTCTTTTTTTCCAGACTTAACTCTGTATGTCATAAGCCATCTTTATTTTAGTCTCTGTCTCTCATTGAACATTAATGGGACAACTCTCTTTGTTGTATTTTTTTTTTGGTTGTATATAGGCCACTCAACGAAGCCTTTTCTTGCTGTCACTTCTCTAAGGGCATGACTTGAGACTGACTCTGTAACTGTGAGTCAGCTGGTTTGAACTTCCACAAAAGGAAGCAGAAAAACAAGTAGAGCCAGCCTGCTGAACTCTTACAACCCAGATGAGGGGAGCCTGGACGTCTTGCACTTGGAGCTCTTCATTTACTTCCTTATATCTTAAGTTCATTGTATAGTAATGCCTTCTCCCACATCTTTTTTTTTTTTGAGACAGAGTCTCACACTGTCACCCAGGCTGGAGTGCAGTGGCGTGATCTCTTCTGGGTTCAAGCGATTCTCCTGCCTCAGCCTCCTGAGTAGCTGGGATTACAGGTGCCTGCTACCACCACTGCCCGGTTAATTTTTTGTATTTTTTTTTTTATTTTTAGTTATTTATTTATTTTTTTAGAGATGGGGTTTCACCACGTTGGCCAGTCTGGTCTTGACCTCCTGACCTTGTGATCTGCCTACCTTGGCCTCCCAAAGTGCTGGGATTACAGGTGTGAGCCACTGCACCCAGCCCTAATTTTTTGTATTTTTAATAAAGTTGGAGTTTCACTGTGTTGGCCAGGCTGGTCTTGAACTCCTGACCTCATGATCTGTCTGCCTCGGCCTCCCAAAGTGCTGGGATTACAGGCATGAGCCACTGCACCCGACCCTCCTGTCTTTTATAGTCTTTAACTTTTTTTTTTTTTTTTTTGAGATGGAGTTTTGCTCTTCTTGCCCAGGCTGGAGTACAATGGCGGGATCTCAGCTCACTACAACCTCTGCCTCCCATGTTCAAGCGATTCTCCTACCTCAGCCTCCCAAGTAGCTGGGATTAAAAGCATGCACCACCACGCCCGGCTAACTTTGTATTTTTAACAGAGACGAGGTTTCTCCATGTTGGTCAGGCTGGTGTCAAACTCCTGACCTCAGGTGATCAACCCATCTTGGCCTCCCAAAGTGCTGGGATTACAGGCATGAGCTACCGCGCCGGGCCGATAGTCCTTAACTCTTGATGCAGAACGCTAGTAGAGTAAAAAAGTCATTTTGTTTGCTTTGACTTTGTTTTTTTAATTGCTAGTCTCTACAAAGAGTAAGAACATTACTGTCATTCCTAAACCATAAGGAAGCCCGTTTGATTCTAAGAGTTTATATTCTAATATGAAAGAAAAATGGATATGGGGATGGGAGAGGGCAGAAAGTCAGCTATATTACTATTATTTTCAGTATGTGATACTCTTTGCCATGATCCTAGTTCTCTAGGAAGGATTTCCATTGGATCAGGCCTCTGCTGCTCTGTTTCCCACAAAGCCAATAATGTTTTGTGGTTGCCCAGCCTTGGATGTGGTCATTTTATACAGTAGATGATTCCAGGGATTGGGAAAAATAGAAG
>NW_022437059.1:198365-209499 GCF_009761245.1 Sapajus apella | reverse complement strand
GACCTCGTGATCCACCCGCCTCGGGTGGATCACGAGGTCAAGAGATCGAGACCATCCTGGTCAACATGGTGAAACTCCGTCTCTGCTAAAAATACAAAAATTCAGCTGGGCATGGTGGCACGTGCCTGTAGTCCCAGCTACTCAGGAGGCTGAGGCAGGAGAATTGCCTGAACCCACGAGACGGAGGTTGCGGTGAGCCGAGATCGCGCCATTGCACTCCAGCCTGGGTAACAAGAGTGAAACTCCATCTCAAAAAAAAAAATGACTTATTACGCACTTTTTAAGTGCCAGGCACTCTGATAGAAGCTAGGGCTGAAAAGATGGGTACTGAGGAATCCTACCCTTAAAAAGCTCCCAGGCTAGATCACTATCTGCTCAGGTATGTCTGGTGCAGGAAAGAGCAACAGCAACAAATATGTTAATTAACTCATCAATAAAAAACAAGAAACAAGCCTAATAATTTGTGCTTCGATTGCAGCCCTTAAGTCATCTCAAGGAATGAAACTGTGATATTTCACGATTTAAAAAATTTCTTGAGTCTATGTTTCATCCTAGAAGCATATGGAAATGCCTCTCATAGGGCATAAAAAATAACTAGGCTGGAATTGGTGGCTCATGCCTGTAATCATAGAGCTTTGAGAGGCTGAGGTGGGCAGATCCCTTGAGGTCAGGAGTTCAAAACCAGCCTGGCCAACATGGTGAAAGCCTGTCTCTACTAAAATATAAAAAATGGCCGGGCATGGTGGCGCGTGCCTGTAGTCCCAGCTACTCGGGAGGCTGAGGCTGGAGGATCTCTTGAGCCCAGGAGTTCTGGGCTGTAGTGCGCTATGCCAATCGGGTGTCAGCACTAAGTTCGGCATCAATATGGTGACCTCCCAGGAGCGGGGGACCACCAGGTTGCCTAAGGAGGGGTGAACCGGCCCAGGTCGGAAACAGAGCAGGTCAAAACTCCTGTGCTGATCAGTAGTGAGATTGCACCTGTGAATAGCCACTGCACTCCAGCCTGGGTAACATAGCGAGACCTGGTCTCTAAAAAAAAAAAAATATTAAAAAAAAAATTTAAAAATACAAAAAATGGCCAGCGTAGTGGCTCACTGCTGTAATCCCAGCACTTTGGGAGGCCGAGGCAGGTGGATCATGAGGTAAGGAATTCAAGATCAGCCTGGCCAACATGGTGAAACCCCATCTCTATTAAAAATACAAAAATTAGCTGGGTGTGGTGGTGGGCACCTGTAATCCCAGCTACTCAAGACTGAGGCAGGAGAATTGTTTGAACCAAAAAAACAACTAAAGTTTAAACCCACCCCTTAGCTTTTGAAATTAAAATACAAAAGGGAATCAACTTTAAAAAGATTTTCATGGTTTTTCTATGCTAGAGAGAAGCCTCACATTTTGTCCTTACCCATAACATACGTATTGTCAGCTCTTAATTGTACCTTCCATGGGAAGTACCCTCAGCCAGTTTTATTTTATTTTTATTTTTGAGATAGGGTCTCTGTTGCCCAGGTAGGAGTGCAGTGGTGTAATCTTGACTCACTGCAGCCTTGGCCTCCAGGGCTCAAGTGATCCTCCCACCTCAGCATCTAGAGTAGCTCGGACTACAGGCATGTGATATCACGCTCAGCTATTTTTGTATTTTTGGTAAAGGTGGCGTTTTGCTATGTTGCCCAGGCTGGTCTCAAACTCCTGGCCTCAAGTGATCTGCCTGTCTCGGCCTCCCAAAGTGCTATGATTACAGGTGTGAGCCACCATGTTGGTCCCTCAGCCAGTGTGTGTTTGTTTATTTGTTTTCCCCTTGAGACAGGGTCTAGCTCTATCACCCAGGCTGGAGTGCGGTGGCACGATCTCAGCTCACTGTAACCTCTGCCTCCCGGGTTCAAGCGATTCTGGTGTTTCAGCCTCCTGAGTAGCTGGGATTACAGGCATGAACCACCATGCCTGGGGTTTCGCCATGTTGGCCAGGCTAGTCTTGATCTCCTGAGTGGAAGCAATCCCCCCACCTCAGCCTCCTAAAGTGCTGGGATTATATGTGTGAACCACAATGCCCTGCCCTCAACCAGTTTTGAATTACAGTCTGGTTGCCCTTGCCAACCAGTATACTTCTGGGCTGTTTCCTTTTGCCAGAAGTCAGAATGTAATTAGTGAATATAAACTCATTTTTACTATTAGCCACATCAAATGGAAAGTAATCCCTTATGGAAAAGAAAATTGAGGCCAGGCGTGGTGGCTCATGCCTGTAATCCATGCACTTTGGAGGCCAAGGCCGGCAGATCACCTGAGGTCGGGAGTTGAAGACCAGCCTGACCAACATGGTGAAACCCCATCTTTAAAAAAAAAAAAAAGAAAATTGAATGCCTTTCAAAACATTCAGAACTGAGCTATCCAATACAGTAGCCACAAGCTACAGGTGCCTATTTAAATTTTAATTTAAATTGATTTCAATTAAATAAAATTAACATTAGATTTCCTCAGTCACACTAGTCACATTTCAAGTGCTCGACATGGTGCAAATACAGAACATTTCCATCATCATTCGACAGCACTGATCTAGGAAGGACTTTCGCATTGTTTTGGCTACTGCTCCCCTCTGTTTGCATGAATTACAAAATGTTAGCTAGGTTTGATATCCCTTTCTAGGGCCATCCTTCAGTACTGAGTATCTAAATGCTAAATATGCAGTCTTTTTTTTTCTTTTTGAGATGGAGTTTAGCTCTGTTGCCCAGGCTGGAGTGCAGTGGCACAATCTCGGTTCACTGCAAACTCTGCCTCCTGGGTTCAAGTGATTCTCCTGTCTCAGCATCCTGAATAGCTGGAATTATAGGCACCCACCACTACACCCAGCTAATTTTTGTATTTTTAGTAGAAACGGGGTTTCACTGTGTTGGCCAGGCTGGTCTCGAGCTCCTGAACTTGTAATATGCCTGCCTCGGCCTTCCAAAGTGGTGGGAGTACAAGCGTGAGCCACTGCGCCTGGCCTAAATATGCAGTCTTTAAATATAATTCTAACCCCATACACGAGGAAGGATAGGTGAAGGGAAAGGGACATTTGATTTTTTTTTTTTTTTTTTTTTTGAGGAAGAGGTTTGCTCTTGTTACCCAGGCTGGAGTGCAATGGCGCGATCTCGGCTCACCGCAACCTCCGCCTCCTGGGTTCAGGCAATTCTCCTGCCTCAGCCTCCTGAGTAGCTGGGATTATAGGCACGCGCCACCATGCCCAGCTAATTTTTGTATTTTTAGTAGAGACGGGGTTTCACCATGTTGACCAGGATGGTCTCGATCTCTCGACCTTGTGATCCACCCGCCTCGGCCTCCCAAAGTGCTGGGATTACAGGCTTGAGCCACCGCGCCCGGCCTATGGGACATTTGATTTTTTTTGAAGCAGAGTCTTGCTCTGTCGCCAGGCTGGAGCGCAGTGGTGTGATCTTGGCTCACTGCAACCTCCGCCTCCTGGGTTCAAGTGATTCTCTTGCCCCAGCTAATTCTTGTATTTTTAGTAGAGACGGGGTTTCACCATGTTGGCCAGGATGGTCTTGATCCCTTGACCTCGAGATCTGCCCATCTCGGCCTCCCAAAGTGCTGGGATTACAGGCGTGAGCCACCACGCCCGGCAGACATTTGATTTTTAAAGCAGTTTTATTTGTAAGAATAACACGAATGACAAGATTACAGCTTAGGTTTTCTGATTATTTATTTAAAATTCTGTATCCTAAATCATCCATTCTAGCAAAATCTTCCTAATCCAAATCCCCATGCCCCTTTCCTAGTTTTTTTTTTGAAAGTAGACAACTTCTGGTTACCCTTTTCATCATTTTCTCCCCTAAAATCACTCCTCAGGCAACTGTCCTCCATCTGATCCCTCCTTCACCTTGGGCCATCTCACACGGGCAGAATGCCCATCCTCACTCAGCACCCCTTTGCGATGCCGAAGTCTGTAACCACACCACCACCTGAATGCCACTCCACTCTGCACTGAAGGCAGTTTAATGTTCCCTCAAGCCCCCTCCCTTTCTCTTTCTACCCAATTCCAATTCCAAGTAGCTATGTCAATGGCTCTTTATTTTAAAAGAGCCATTGAAGGCTGGGAGCAAGCTTTGTTTCCCAGCCCCTTGGCCTAGTGAGGCAAAGACCCCATTGGGGGGCAGGCAAGCAGAAGGACAAGGGGGAGAAAGGATTTTATCATGCCTGACAGAGCTGTGGGGCTCAGCTCTCTGACAGCAGTCTCCTTGCTCCTTCAGTGGAACAGAGGAACAGAAACAGTGGTCCTAAGAATAAACTCAGATGAAATAATACTTAGGCAGCCTGGGCGCGGTGGCTCATGCCTGTAATCCCAGCACTTTGGGAGGCTGAGGCGGTCGGATCATGAGGTCAGGAGTTTGAGACCAGCCTGACCAACATGGTGAAATCCTGTCTCTACTAAACATATAAAAATTAGCTGGGCATGGTGGTGGGCACCTGTAATCCCAGCAACTCAGGAGGCTGAGGCAGAAGAATTGCTTGAACCTGGGAGGCAGAGGTTGTAGTGAGCAGAGATCATGCCACTGCACTCCAGCCTGGGCAACAGAGCAAGGCTGTGTCTCAGAAAAAAAAAAAAAAAAAAAAAAAAAAGAAATAAAGAAATAATACTTAGGCAAGAGATAATCTGTTTTCCTATAATTAGCAGAATCTCTTTCAGAGTGATTTTCTCGCCATGGAGCCCTTACATTAGGTGGACCAACATAACCTCAATAAATCCTTCTTGGGGCCAGATGTCCTGAGGGCCTTCTTACCCTAAATCACAACCATGGGAAAATAAAACCTTAGCATTCAACCTTACCCCCTTTTCCTCCGCCAATACATATAAACGATCTGTCGCTCAGTCTGGAGTGTGGTTTCTGGTAATAGTTCACTGCAACCTCAAACTCCTGGGCTCAAGCAATCTTCCTGCCTTGGCCTTCCCAATTGCTAGGATTATAGGTGTGAGCCACTGTGCCCGGCCATATTTTCTTTTCTTTTTCTAATTTTGAGACAGGGTCTCATTCTGTCAGCCAGGCTAGAATGTAGTAGTTTTTTCCTGGTCTGTGTAATCCTATAGTGAAAAAGCCCTTTACAAGCAGTGTGGCATGGTCCAGAGCAGCTCTAGCTTGTGTTTACCAAGGGGAGATCCTACTTTGCTATAGTAGGGAGGGTTTGGGATAGACATTTGCACTGCTAGGGAACCTAGTGGATGAGTGACTAGGGAGCCGACAGCCATGGCTCAGATGAAACATAATCCTGCCTACGGGCGCTGGTTGGGAAAATGGGCTTAGGAAGCCTGGGAGGCGGGAAGGCTCTGGGGTGCGGCTGCACAGGCTCTGGGTGTCCTATCTCGGGCCTCTTCCAGGGCATGTGTTGCTCAGGATCCTAGCCCTGGTTTATCCCTCCTCAAGGGAGTTAATAAAGTGGAAAGAAATGTGGCTCTTGCCAAGAGCCCCTGGCAGTTTAGCAAACGCCATTGTCTGTGCTGTGTCCAGTGCCCTTGATTTGAGGCTGTTTTGTTCCCAGCTCAAATCAGTCCCTTTCATTGCCAGTCTCTTCCCAGCTGCAGCTTGGCACAGAGCCATGTTCCACTCCCAGCCTTGGGCTGCAAGTGTGTAGCTCCGTGGAGGAGTCCAGTTGGTTGGTGGCTTTACCAAATTTGGCATCACAGGGAAGGGTGTGTTGGAAAGGACCCTCCTTCAAGGAGAGGTACACAAGGCAGGGAGTGGAGGATGGGAGCGGCTGTGGAGGGAATCAGGAAACAGCGGAAAGGGTCAGTAGAGCCCTGAGGAAAAAAGATGGGAGGAGAGGGGAAGGGAGTGAAGGAGAAACAGGCCACTGCTCCCCTTTCTGTTCACGCCTTCTGATTCCGACCCCAGAGGATGCGAATATCGCCGTGCGGGACTCTGGGATGTCTCATTGTCTCCTGGCATTGAGAACCAGGATACACTGTTCTGGTTCTGGCCAAATGTCTCTAATACTCTTCAAAGTTATTGGACTTCCCTGGCCCCTGTGAGGTGGATCTGAGTGTGCCAGGTGACAGCAGCAGTTCCTTCAGGCAATGAATGGCAGGACTGGGCTGGCCACAGGGGGACAGGTGCCTACTACAGAGCAGAGAAGGCAAGAACACACCCCAGAGAGTGTGCGCCCTGCTGTCCCCCAGCAAGACTCGGCACAGTACCCTTCTTCAGTGGGCAAACCTTGTTCCTGGTGCTCAGTGCACACTCCACGCCTAACTTAGGAGCCTCTTCAATCCTGAGCCTCCCTGTCTCCCCACTGAATCCAGTGAGGGCTTGCAGGTAAAAAAAGGTATCGAGAGATAAGTATGATCTGCCGGTAGGCAGAGCTCTTTCTGGGAGACATTCAGTTGTTACTAGTGGCCTTGAAATTCTTTCTGAACCTCCTTCCCCGATTCAGTCCTCCCTTATCATCCTTCACTTTGTCAAAACAAAATATAAACATTTACAAGCCAAACCACATGCATCTCCCAGGTATCAAAATTTTACTAATAATAGAACTAACACGGTGGCTCAAGCCTGTAATCCCAGCACTGTGGGAGGCCAAGGCGGGGGGATCACAAGGTCAAGAGATCGAGACCATCCTGGTCAACATGGTGAAACCCCATCTCTACTAAAAATACAAAAAATTAGCTGGGCATGGTGGCGTGTGCCTGTAATCCCAGCGACTCAGGAGGCTGAGGCAGGAGAATTGCCTGAACCCGGGAGGCGGAGGTTGCGGTGAGCCGAGATTGCGCCATTGCACTCCAGCCTGGGTAACAAGAGCGAAACTCCCTCTCAAAAAAAAAAAAAAAAAAAAAAAGAACTAACAATAATAGTAACAGGCACAATGTATTGAAGGCTCACTATGTCCTAGTGGCTATATAACATCATCATCCTACTCTATTCCTATAAGAAACCGACATTAGCGAAGTGAAACAGCTTGCCCAAGGTCACTTAGCTGGTGGAATTTGGATTTAAACTCAGGTCTGACTTCAAAGTCCTTGCTATTTCTTTCTTTCTTTTTTTTGATAGAATCTCGCTCCATCGCCCACACTGCAGTGCAGTGGTGTGATCTCAGCTCACTGCAATCTCCGCCTCCCAGGTTCAAGTAATTCTCCTGCCTCAGCCTCCCAAGTAGCTGGGATTATAGGCACACACCACCATGCCTGGCTAATTTTTTGTATATTTTTTTTAAGTAGAGATGGGGGTTTCACCATGTTGGCCAGGCTGGTCTTGAACTCTTGACCTCGTGATCCGCCTGCCTTGGCCAAAATGCTGGGATTACGGGCGTGAGCCACCATGCCCAGCAGTCCTTGCTATTTTAACCACTTATGTTATACCCTTAAAAAAGGCATGAAACTCTAAGTTTAAAATTTCAACAACTTCTTTCATACCACCTATCATGCTGACTATACAGTCATTGCAGAAAATGTTTGTCTTTTTCCTCCAATAAAGTCAAAGCTCTTCAAATGCAATCATATGCCAGTTATATTATCTCATTTGATTCTGTAAGGAAGGTAATATTATCAGCTCCATTTTACAGATGAGAAAATAGAGGCTTGGAGGGGTTAACTCACCCGTGTCACAAAGCTGGCAAGTGGTGAGCTGGAGAGTGAAGTCGTGCAGTCCAATTCTGGAGCCCAAGTGATTAACTGCAGCATTTCACTGCCTCCCCAGTCGTGGAAGGAATAAATGAACTAATGGGGTTGGGTGGGGCTACATTTAGTGTGCTCCTGAAATTACAACTCAAGAGCCAATGTCAGTCCAGTGGGAAGAGAGGGAGAGAAGGCAGGATGGAGGGCCCTCGTCCCTTTTCTGATGCAAAAAGGGTGGACAGGAGAAATGGAGAAAGGAAAAGTGTTTATGGTAAAGGTCTGGGCCCAGAAAGGTGAAGCAATTCATTGAATTGCATTGTAAAGTGGTCATAAGAAGACGTGTGCGTGACCTGGGCTCAGGCTCACGCCTGTAATCCCAGCACTCTGGGAGGCTGAGGCAGGCAGATCACCTGAGGTCAGGAGTTGAAGACCAGCCTGGCCAACATGGTGAAACCCTGTCTCTACTAAAAATACAAAAAATTAGCCCAGAATGGTTGTGGGAGCCTATAATCCCAGCTACTTGGGAGGCTGAGGCAGGATAATTGTTTGAACCTGGGAGGTAGAGGTTGCAATGAGCCAAGATCGAGCCATTGCACTCCAACCTGGGCAACAAGAGTGAAACTCCATCTCAAAAAAAAAAAGAAAAGACATGTACATGATATTATTTATACCCCTGGGTTAGGGTTGGGAAAGGGAAGCTGAGGGAAAAATTACTGAACTATTGTCATAGCTTCTTAGCTGTGAGAAATAATTCACTGGAGGAAGATCACACATCATTTTGGAGAAGAAAGTATCCCCCATATCCCTGATACGATGGATGACCTACAATTGGTAGGCCAGCCTGTTCCAAGCAAGCTGGACAGTATCAGGTTGCCAACCACCAGGTGAAATGGTAGAAGCTTTCTGACCTTTTCTCCTTCCTAGGAGACTAATCTGCCAGGTCCTCTGTCTTACTCTGACCACTGCTTATCCTTGACAGCCAAGAGCTTCCTCTCTGTGGCCCTTCTTTGCCACCCATCCCACTCCCCTCCCCCTTCCATTTCTTCCCGGAGGTCTCGTGTCCCACAGCCTACCATTGTTCCCCAACACACACTTCTTACTCACCTGGATGTTCCTCTTGATGATGTCCCTGGTCAGTTGTACCTTGCCTGTGCTGGGGTCCACCCCTGCCAGCGGCACCATGACCTCGCCGATGACATCATCCCGAGAGAAGCGGTCAAAGCTGAGGACGAGGAAGTGCAGCACCAGGTCCTGCAGCTGGCTGTAGGGGATGCCATAGAAGGTGAAGGTCTCGTCAAACACAGGGTCCAGGGTCTTCCGCAGCACTCTGGTCTTCACCCGATGCCGCTTGTCAGGAAGGATGGTCATTTTGATGTAGGGGTCAGATCCCTGGGTCTGGTCATCCATCACTGGCAGCCCATGGGCCTCCTGGATTGTCACCACCAGGGCTTTTTTCGGGAAGTTATAGTCCACTGAGAAGGTGAGGGATCCTAGCATGACATCCTCCTCTGGAGATGATGGAGAGGTGGTTTTGCTCTCCCCGGGGGTCAGGCTTGTAATAGGGCTCCTTAGTTCTTCCCCATAGTCCATTTTGATGGGTAATTGGTCTATACAAGATCCAGAGCTAGGCCCCCTGGGACCTTTGTCTTGGCTCAGCAGGCCAGCCTCTGCTGCGTCCACCAACAGGTTCCTACGTCCACCTTCCCTCCCAGTACCATCTTTGTCTCTCCGCACTTTGATGATTTTCTTCTTGTTGCTGAGGGTCTCTGGGTATATGCTGATGCCTTTGAGCATGTGAATAAACTTGTATGGTGGGTTCTTGTGCTTCTTCTCTGCCTGCTGGTGGCAGCATGACCAGACAAAGATGGTCACCGAGACACACACCACCAGCACAGAGGCTCCGATGAGGCCGGCCACCACTGGTGACACATCTGAAGGTGGAGACCAGAGATGCATCAGGGCGGGTGGACTTTACCTCCTGTCTAGATCTCCCCTGCTCAGTGCTGCTGCTGGAGCCAAGCTCATCTGCAGTCTAGCCTCTAAAGCACATTGTGCTCTTCCGGGCTTCAGAGCTTTTCCCTTCTATTAGAGGCACCCTCTCCCAACCTCTCCAACCATGCCATGGCTTTTCCTTCTGGCCAAACCTAGATGAAAGGCTTATCTTCTCCAGAAAGCCCTCTCTGAAGCACCCCACTTGACTCCGTTCTTTTCTACACCTTTTCTCTGCCCTTATAGACTTGGTTTGCTCATATTGATTTGTGCCTCACATAAAGCTGCTCTGCACATGTTCTAAGATCACCTTTTTACATGGGCACTCGTTCACTTCAACTATTACACAAGATCTCTGGTTTCAGGAGGATATTCCATAGCATCCAGAGCAGGGCCTGCATTGACTGACTCACTGTCAGGGTAGGGAGGAAGGACGTGGAGCTGAGTTTAGATGGTGTTGGTAGGGTGCTCAGGGTGGTGAAAATGAATGGATGGCAAAAGGAAGAACTCTGGGCTTATACACTTTCAGAATGTGTTCCAAAATTTTAGCTCCCAGGTATTTAAAATACAAGGCCGGATGCAGTGACTCCCACCTGTAATCCCAACACTTTGGGAGGCTGAGGCGGGCAGATCATTTGAAGTCAGGAGTTCAAGACTAGCCTGACCAACATGGTGACACCCCATCTCTACTAAAAACATAAAAAATTAGCTGGGCGTGGTAGCATGTGCCTATAATACCAGCTATTTGGGAGGCTGATGCAGGACAATCACTTGAACCTGGGAGGCAGAGGTTGCAGTGAGCTGAGATGGTGTCGCTGTACTCCAGCTTGGGTGACGGAGCGAGACTTCGTCTCCAAAAAGAAAAAAAAGAAGTATTCCTCCAGGATTAATATATCCATTATAGGGATAATATAGGGGTGTGTGTGTGGGTGTGTGTGTGTGTGTGTGTGTGTGTATTCATGTATACATACATTATTCTAAATAGGAAGAAATAGGGACTTTCTCTTTTTATTATCATTACCTTAATAAATCCTTTGCTGGAAGAAATAGGGATTTTCTTTCCTATTAGTGGAAAATGTCCTATCTTTGCTCAAATGTCACCTTCTTAGGCCTTTCCTGACTCCCCTATTTAACAAACTATAGAAATGATCCCTGAAAGTATAGTCTTGACTCCCCTATTTAAAAGTGCGATCTTCTTCATCCTTGCCACCCACTCTTCCTAGCCTTGCTTAATTTTTTTGACATGCCTTGTCATTCTCTCTCTCAATACACACACCCCCACACACACAAGAAAAAAAATAAAACATATACACAAATATGTAAGAATAAACACCCACACACACATTATTTTACAATTATTGTTTATCTTCACTAGAATATAAGCCTCATGAAGACAAAAATTTATGTCTGTTTTGTTCATTGCTGTATCCTCAGCACCCAAAACACATAGTAGGCATTTAATATATATTTGTTGGATGAACAAATAACTAAAGAGAAACAGGCTCGGCCAGGCGCGGTGGCTCACGCCTGTAATCCCAGCACTTTGGGAGGCCGAGG